>NW_025726801.1:0-100725 GCF_021461385.2 Schistocerca piceifrons | reverse complement strand
CCGTAAATAACATTGTCCATTATTTTAAATTTTGCGGGGAGGTTACAACGCACAAAAAAAAAAAAACAAAACAAAAAATTGCATTTGTATCCGCTCCTCAATTGTAGATACCCCTTACACAGCTGTGTGCAATGAATGAGTGCTGGCTGGTAATTAATTGCACTCCTTGGAGGGAAATGCCATAGGAAGTAGTCTTTAAAAAGTGAATGTTTTTCGTTAAAAGACAAAAGTTACTTTAGAAAAAAGTAATAGTGGGGCTTTTTGTCGTTGAACAAAATAAGTACAATGAACATACGTTATCAGATTTGCGCAAAATGCAGCTTCACACCACCTTTTGATTATAACACAATATACTATACATCGTCCCGAACCGTGACCAGAGTCGCGAGACGAGCAGAGCACGCCGCCGACGCCCGCTCAGTACAACCGTCCACCCGCTACTACTGTCGACCGACTACTACCTCTCCCGACTCGCGCTACAATATATATAACAACTGTTCCTGGCGACCCGGTGCGTGCCACTACTGTCGTCTGGCGCGGTCCAAGCGCCGACTAGCAACGATAAATAACTCTCTGGTCAGACAGAGATGCTGTCATGCCTCGCCATCGCTCTGGTAATGAATACATACGTGTTGCAGCGTGCGTACCACCGGAACACGCAGTGGCGGAGCCAAAGACTGTGTTGTCGAGGTCGAGTGCGAGCGGGAAGAGAGGCAGCGTCGGCACGGAGATGCAAGCGAGCGCGAGACGCACGGGGGCTGCGGCGTGGCGCGTTTGCGGTCGGCGCCTTTGGTGGCAACGGCCGGGACAAGCAGCGGTGTATGGTGTGGTGCGGGGCGGACAGGGGCGGCGGTGGACGGGGAGGAGGCGGCGCGACGACGGCATGGGGGCGAAAACGGGACGGGGGACGGCGGATGTTGAGAGGCGTCACGCGCGGACAGGACACAGACACAGAGACACACAGATTGGAAAGGGAGGGTGCGCGGTAATAATAGTTGGGAATGTGCGTACCGTGCGGGACGGGAGTGGGCGAGGAACACGGTCGTGGCCCCTGTTTTGGGTGCGTGTGATGACGTCGGTGTGTTGTGGGAAGGGAAGGTGCTGTGGCGGCGGCGCGTAATGGGCGTAGGCCGAAAAGAGAAAGGAACGTCGGCAGTGTGTTGGCAAGCGTCGGTTCGACTGCGACGTTGATGGGCAGGGCAGGGCGAGGTTAATGGTGGTAGGAGTAGGCGTGTGGGCGCACAAAATCTGCCGCTGCAGGCGGTGCCGTAACCGCCATGGCGGGAAGGAGAGAGGGCCAAAGAAAGAAAGAAAGAAAGAAAGAAAGAAGAAAACAAAAAAAAAAAAAAAAAAGGAGGAGGGGGGGGCGAAAGTGGAGAGGCGGTGGTGTGAGAAGGGCGGGGGCGGAAGGAAGGCAGGAAGGACAAGAGGCGAGGCGACGGCTTGCTTTGTGTATCGGTCGGTCTCTGGCTATGCTTCGTTTTCTGCAGCAGGGTCGGTGCGCGGCGTGGCTCGCGGCAGTGGGAACGCCTGGCGGCTGGACGGCCAGCAATGCGGTTGGATGGGCGGCCACAGCACCGCACCTGTGCCCGAGGAGGAGACGCTGGCGGCGGGCCCTGAGGTGAGGCCGGCTCGGCTCGGCTGGGGCTGTGGATGTGTAGGTGTGCGCCGCTGCTGCAACAACGAGTAAAACGCGAGAAGAAGGGATGGCGGTAGAGAGAGGAAAAAAAAAAGGTCGTGTTGTGTTGATGCGCAGGCAGACGCGTACAGAGAGACGAGCCCGGTCTGCAGCAGGGTGTGGCCGTGCCGAGTGCAGAGCAGCGGCGGCTCGGTTCGGTTCGGCCCGGCCCGGCCCGGCCCGGCGGGCCGCGCTGTTGTCGCGGACGTGAGCGCCCCCTGGCGGGTGGCCGGAGGCGGCGCGGCGTGTTGGACGTGTGGCTGGTGGCAGTGCACAATTTGCGAGTGGCTGGCGGTGTGGTGTGGCGGTTGGCGCGTCGGGCGGCGGAGAGAGAGAGAGAGGGGGAGGAGAGGTATGTGTTGCGGGCGCCCTTTGCTGCGCTGCGTCGTTGCGTGTGCCGTACAGGGCGGGCGCTTGTCGACTGTGTGGGCGGTGTGGCGAATTGGCGTGAAACGGCTGCCGAGAGGTGTGTGGTAGCGAGCCGGTCGGTGTCAGTGCGAAGGGGAATGTGCGTGCGTTTGGCGGTTTCGGTGTGCTTTTTGCGGCGTGAGAGTGGGGAATTAGTGGGGCCGGCTGTTGTGTTGGTTCCTTGTGTCTTGTGTCGCGTAGCTTGATGGCAACGTGGAAGGACGCCGGTTTCGTTTCGAGCCTTGCGTGTGGTTGTCGACGTTGACTGGTTGGCGTGTGCATGTGTGGGTCGCGAGTGCGTTTTTGGCTGGCTGTGTGTGTGTGTGTGTGTGTGTGTGTGTGTGTGTGTGTGTGTGTGTGTGTTTTGGGGGGGAAGGGGGAGGCGGTGGTGAAAGTGCAGTCGTTGCCACGGGCGCGTCGTCGGGTGGGGCTGGGGCTGTGCGTCGTGGCGGAAAGGTGGTAGGTTGCGGGAAGCGAGCCCGTCGTTGACGGTGTCGCGTGAGTTGTGACTCGAGTGGGGCGCGGGGCGCGGGACAGGAGCAGCGTGCCGCTGCGTCGTGGTCGTCAGCAGAGGCTGTGCGTGTGCTTGTCCTTTTTGTGGGCGGTTCGTGCGAGGCGTTTTTTGTTTCGTGTTGCCCTAGTTGTTAGTTTATTTTTTTTTTGTGTTTGTTATTTTGAGACGACGACTGGTTGGTGGCGTGCGCGCGAAGTGGCGGTGTGCGCTTCCCGTGTCGTTTTGTTTTTGTTTGGTTTTTTTGTTTTTGTGTGTTTTTTTTTTTTGCACTGGGCCCCGGGGGGTGGGTGGGTGCGTGTGTGTCGATTGCCGGCTGGCGAAAGGTGCGCCATCGGCGGGGTGGGTCGCCGGCACAAGTAGAGGCGGCGGCGTTGTTGCTGTTGTTGTGTGGTGTTTGTTTTGTTCGGCTGTGTCGGCGAGCTGTGTTGCGGTGCGTGTGAATGGTGGTGCAAAAGTGCTGGCGTTGGGGCTGCGACTGCGACGGCGGCGAGCCGCGGGCGCGCATGATAGTGATGTTGTGAACAGCGGCTGTGTACGGTAGTGGTGTTGTTGTAGCACGACGTGCATCCGGGCCGGCGCGGAAAGCGCAGTTGCGGGCGGTTGCCCTTCGGTGCCAGCCATGTCGCGTGAGCGGCGGGTTGCTCTGGTGTCGACACGTGGTGCTCTGGGTTGTTGTGTGGTGCCCTTTGGCCGGTGGGGGTGGTTCGCGTGTGTCTCGTTCGCGCTCGGTATCTGGTCGTGGTCGTGCTGCTCCCCCGTCTGTCGGCGGTTTTCGACGTCGTCTGTACGTTTTTGTTCGTTTGCGGCGTGCCTGCCGACGTCGTCCCGTCGCGACCTTTCAACCGAAAGTGTGGCGCCCGAAGGTGAACGAACGTAACCCTGACCTCGGCGCTTTACGCTGAGCCGAGCGAACCGAACCTAACCTGTGGTGTGGCGAGGTGAGCTCAGCCTGTGAGCCCCTAACGTCTACGTAAGGTAAGCTGTCCGGCTGACGCCTCACGTTTGAACGCTTTTTTTTAACCTAGCACTGACCCCTTAACCTAACGTGTAACCTAACCTAACCTCTGACGCCTGACGTGTTTGAATGCTTAACCTAAGTTTGACGCTTAACCTAACCCAAGTCCCCTTAACCTAACCCACGTCCACCTAACCCTAACCTAACCTAGACGTGTAAACGTAATGTGTAACGCGTAACGTGTAAGGTCGGCTGTCGTGTGTGCTGACGGCAGATTGGGTTGGTCTGTAGATTCGGATTGCGGTTTGCCTCGGTCGAGGGGTTGGGTCGGAAGCGGCGAGGGGCGGCGGCGCCTGTTGCGCAGGCGGCGTCCGTTTGCGGCGGGCAATTGTTGATAAACGGCTGTGAATGTTGGCGGGCGAGAGGAGGAGGACGGCGCGCGATGTGGCCCGACGGCTGCGGGCCGATCGGGAAACGGCGGGAGGGCGACGGAAGGCGATGGGGCGGCGGAGGCGCGTTTGCACGGCCGTCATCGCCGCACGCCTCGGCTTGTGTGGCTGTGGCGCCGGCCGCGCTGGCCGGGCTGCCGCGGCGACGGTGTGGGAGTTTTGCCGAAGGTTTGGCCATTGTGGCGGGTCGTCGGCTGGGGCTGTGGGGGCGGCATTTGGGCGGGGGCGGCGATTCTCGGCGGGCCGACCCAGGCTGTAGCGCGCGGTAGCTGCAGTTTGGCCGTGGTTTGCGGCGCTGCCGTGGCGACTGGTTGGCGACTGTGGTGTGGCTGTGTGTAGCCCCATCCTCGGTGGTTTGAAAGGCGCGGGCGGTTGTGGCGCAGGTTTGGGGCTGCTCCGCACAGGCTGTCGGACGTTGGGCGGTAGCAAGCGCGGGAGGCGCGGCGCGGCGGCGCGCAGAGTGGCGGCCGCTCTCTCGGCCGTCCGCGCCCGCCCGCGACACTGGCTGGGCCTTGTGATTCTCTGCTCTGCTGCTGTGCTGTGCTTGCGTGCCTGCCTGCCGTCCCGCTCGCTCTCGCTCTCGCTCTCGCTGTGTGTTACGCGCGTCGTCGAAATGGCAGATCAGGCGGCTACGAACGAGACTGCTGCGGCACCCGCCGCCACCGGCACTACGAAGAAGGCCAAGTCTGCGTCGTCTGCGAAGAAGCCGCGCGCCAAGCCTGCGCACCCGCGCACCTCTGAGATGGTGACGGCCGCCATCAAGAGTCTGAAGGAGCGCGGCGGGTCGTCGCTGCAGGCGATCAAGAAGTACATTGCCGCGCACTACAAGCTGGACGCGGAGAAGCTGGCGCCGTTTATCAAGAAGTACCTCAAGTCGGCCGTCGTGGCGGGCGAGCTGGTGCAGACGAAGGGGAAGGGCGCGTCCGGCTCGTTCAAGCTTGCCGGCGCCGGCGGCGGGGGGGCGGCCGAGGGCGGCAAGGCTCGTGCTGGCGGTGCCAAGAAGAAGCGCGCCGCTCCGGCCAGCAAGGAGAAGAAGGGCGCCCGTGCGGCCGGCGCAAAGAAGGCTGGTGGCGTGAAGGCGGCGACCGGTCGGAAGGCGGGCGCCGCCAAGAAGGCGTCTGCGGCGTCGGCCGCTCCCGCGGGTGCGAAGAAGGCGGCTGCGGCCAAGCCGGCCAAGGCCAAGTCGCCGTCGAAGGCGAAGAAGGCCGCCAAGGTTCCGACGAAGAAGCCGAAGGCGCCGCGCCCGAAGAAGGCGACGACGCCGTCTAAGGCGAAGGCTTCGCCCAAGAAGAAGAAGTAGAGTAGAGGAGAAAGAGATGGGAGAAAGGAAGGGTTTGGCGCTTGACTCCGTCGTCCCCACCCCCCGTCGTCGTCTAGTGGCGCGCAAGAGACGCGCGGCCCAAAACGGCCCTTCTCAGGGCCATCAAAGCACGTCGGGGAAGGTTTTGATTGTCGTGTTGCGTTTGGTGTGGGTGTCTGTCTGTCTGGCGTTTCTGTATGCCCGTGGGGATGCTGTTTGCGTGCCGTGGTGGTTGGATTGCGGGGGTCGGTGGCGGGTGTGGGCGGCGGTAGCGGTAAGCGGTGTTGTTGTTGATTGTCGCCGTGTTTGTGGCGGCGGCCGACGGTTGGTTTTCTGTCACGTTGTTTTGTTTGAATACGTTGGTTGGCTTGCCTGCGTTCGTTCTTCTCGGATGTCTGTCTTGTCTAGTCGTGTCTGGTCTTTGTTGTTTTGTTCCTTTGTGTGTGTGTGTGTGTGTTATGTTTTGCAACGGGGGGCACGTTGAGATGTGGAAGGAGTCGGCGGGGATTTCGGTGGCGTGTAGAGCGAGCGAGCGCGCCTGCCTGGCCGTTGGCCGTCGGAGTGGAGTGCGGGTTTGTTTTTGTGTTTTCGAAACGAAAGCGGCGGCCGGCCGGCCAGCCACCCGTGCGGTGTGACGTCGGCCGTTGGGTATTGTGCGCTTTGAGCGCCGGGGAGGGATGATGTGTGATTGTTGCGCGCTGCTAAGCAGGCAGGCAGAGTGAGCGGGTGTGGCGGACGGACGGGAAGTGGTGGTTGTTGTTTTTGGGTTGCGGGGCGAGAGGCAGGCGACCGACAAAGTTTGCTCGCGACGGAGAGATGTTAGTGGCCCTGAAAAGGGCCGTTTTTGTTTGTGCGGTGCGGTGCCGCGGCGCGGTTTAGGCGCGCTCGCCGCGGATGCGGCGCGCGAGCTGGATGTCCTTGGGCATGATGGTGACGCGCTTGGCGTGGATTGCGCACAGGTTGGTGTCTTCGAAGAGGCCGACGAGGTAGGCCTCGCTGGCCTCCTGCAGGGCCATGACTGCGGAGCTCTGGAAGCGCAGGTCGGTCTTGAAGTCCTGGGCGATCTCGCGCACTAGGCGCTGGAATGGCAGCTTGCGGATGAGCAGCTCTGTGCTCTTCTGGTAGCGCCTGATTTCTCGCAGGGCGACGGTGCCCGGCCTGTAGCGGTGGGGCTTCTTGACGCCTCCGGTGGCGGGCGCGCTCTTCCTCGCCGCCTTGGTGGCGAGCTGTTTGCGCGGCGCCTTTCCGCCGGTGGACTTGCGGGCCGTTTGCTTTGTGCGGGCCATAGCGGTAGCGGAGCGGCGTGCGTGGAGGTTAGGTGCGGCGCGGCGTCCGGTGCTGCCTTGACAACGGGCCCGCGCGCCTCCGTGCTGCGCTTATATGCCCTCGGTTGCGCGTGGTGGGGGGAGGGCGGGCCAGAGTCTATATAGGGGGGCGGCGGGCGCGCTGGGCGCAGACCGTAGCCGACTCGCCAGCCGCTGCAGCTGCTGTTTGTGCACGTTTTGCTTTGCCCGAGGAAGGAAGGATGACAGGCCGCGGCAAGGGAGGAAAGGGGCTCGGCAAGGGTGGCGCCAAGCGGCACCGCAAGGTGTTGCGCGACAACATCCAGGGCATCACGAAGCCCGCCATCCGCCGCCTGGCTCGCAGGGGCGGCGTGAAGCGCATCTCTGGTCTGATCTACGAGGAGACCCGCGGGGTGCTGAAGGTGTTCCTGGAGAACGTGATCCGCGACGCGGTGACGTACACTGAGCACGCCAAGCGCAAGACTGTGACGGCCATGGACGTGGTGTACGCCCTGAAGAGGCAGGGGCGCACCCTGTACGGTTTCGGCGGTTAGGCTGCGTCGCAGCGGGCGCTGGCCTTCCCGCGGCCGTGCTTGTGGGTGGGAGAGACTAGAAAACGGCCCTTTTCAGGGCCACCACACTGTTCGGAAGTTGAAAAGTGCGAAAGAGTCTGTGTTGTTTGTTTGTTTCTTTCTTTCCGTTTGAGCGACGTGATGTGACTGGGAGGGGAGAAGGAAAGGAAACGTGTCATGTGGCTGGCTGTGTGTGGGAGCTGCTTCGTTTGTGTTTGTTATTGTGTGTCGTTGTATCGATCGCGACGGAGATGGCGGGCTGTGTGTTGTTGTGCGAGAGGCGGTGATTATTTGCTTGCGTGGTTTGGCTCTGTGTGTTTGCGGCGGCGTTGGGGTTTCCGAGGCAAGGCGTGTGGGCACAGGCGGCCGGATCAGCTGTTTCGTTCGTGTCGACGGCCGTTGCGCGCGGGAGTGGAGGGCGGTGTGTCGACACGCCTCCCTGTAACAATGGTCATTATTGCTGCCGTTGTCGTTTGGAAGGCGACTGCGACCGTGCAAAATGAATGAATGTGTGTGTGTGTGTTTGTTGGGCCACACGGGCTGTGTGGACGACAAGATGGCGGACGTGCGCCGGCGGCGGCTGTGCTGTGAAAGTGCAAAGTTAAAACAAAACAAGGTGCGGCGAGGACGACTGAAATTTTGCTTTGGACGTAGGTTTGTGTGGTGGCCCTGAAAAGGGCCGATTGTTGTGGGCCGGGCCGAGCCGAGCCGGCAAAGCGCGTTGCGTGCAGGGGAGCACGCGGCGCTGCGATTGCCTTGGCCTCCTTTAGGCCTTCTTCTCGGTCTTCTTTGGCAGCAGGACGGCCTGGATGTTGGGCAGGACACCACCCTGTGCGATGGTGACGCCCGACAGGAGCTTGTTGAGCTCCTCGTCGTTGCGGATGGCAAGCTGCAGGTGGCGCGGGATGATGCGCGTCTTCTTGTTGTCGCGGGCCGCGTTTCCGGCCAGCTCGAGCACCTCAGCCGCGAGGTACTCCATGACGGCGGCGAGGTAGACGGGCGCCCCGGCGCCGACGCGCTCTGCGTAGTTTCCCTTGCGCAGGAGGCGGTGGATTCTGCCGACCGGGAACTGGAGCCCAGCCCTGCTTGAGCGGGACTTTGACTTGCCCTTGACTTTGCCTCCCTTTCCGCGTCCGGACATGGCGATGGGCTAGCGACGGTGCACACGAAACGGAAACGAAAACGACCGGTGCGAGCGGCAGCGAGTCGAGCAGCGGAGTGCGTGCCGGCGCAGCCGGGGTGGGGGTGCTTTATGGGCTCGGGTGCGGCGGCCGGTTGCGCGCGCGCCCCATTGGTCGGCGGCCGCAACAGGGCGAGCTGGTAAAGGTGCGGCGGCGGCTGGCGGCGGGTGCCACTGTGTGGGGAGACGCTGACTAGAGCGGAGCGCTTGCTACTGGTGTTGCTGCTGCCGTACGTTCGTTCGAGATGCCGCCCAAGACTAGCGGGAAGGCCGCCAAGAAGGCTGGCAAGGCGCAGAAGAACATTTCGAAGGGCGACAAGAAGAAGAAGCGCAAGAGGAAGGAGAGCTATGCCATCTACATCTACAAGGTGCTGAAGCAGGTGCACCCTGACACGGGCATCTCGTCGAAGGCGATGAGCATCATGAACAGCTTCGTGAACGACATTTTCGAGCGCATTGCGGCCGAGGCTTCTCGCCTGGCGCACTACAACAAGCGCTCGACCATCACGTCCCGCGAGATCCAGACCGCTGTGCGGCTGTTGCTGCCTGGCGAGCTGGCCAAGCACGCCGTGAGCGAGGGCACGAAGGCGGTGACCAAGTACACGAGCTCCAAGTAAGGAGGTGGCTCTGGAGTGGAAGGAAGGATGGAGAAGGCTCCTCCGTTGCGAGAGCGGCAAAACGGCCCTTTTCAGGGCCACCAACTTGCCTTTTGCGGGAAGGGCGGAATTGTTGTTGTTGTTGTTTGTGTGGACGGCTGTGATGTATGTGTGCATTTTGATTGTGGGTGGGGGGGGGGGCGCGTCAAAGCGTGTTGCGGGGGACGGCCACGAGGTTGGTCGCCGTGGCGTGGAATGGTGGCACGCCTCGTTGGAGTGGTTTTGACCCATTGGTGGTGGTGTGTGTGTGTTACCTGTCTGCGAGGGGGGACAGTGCGATCGGCGACTTTTGTGTCACCGTAACGACGGCCGTTTGCGGGTTTGTTTTTTGCACATCATACATGGCGAGGGTGAAATGTGAAATGTTTTTGTTTGGTTTTTTTTTGCCGCCCACTATTCCCTTTGCTGTACGCCGAGTTTGACAATGGTGCGACGTAACTGCAGCGTGGAGGTGTGTGAGTGACGTTGAAATTGAACGTGCCATTAAGACGCATTGTTGTTGTATTGTACTGTACGTGTACGGCGACACGCACGATGATGTACCATTCGACTCTGATTTTTGATAGCCGTGTCTGACTGATTGCGTACGACGCACGCACACCGATGTCGTCATTCAAGATGCACGCGTGTCCAGTGCAGTACAGTAAGCGCGACGCTAGACGGCGGCGGCGGCGGCGGCGGCGGCGGCGGCGGTCGTCGTTTGTTTGGCGAATGTCTGTACACGTGTTTGTCTGTGTCCATCCGGTATGTATGTGTTTGTTTGAAAGTGTTTTGTGTGTCGGTGACGTGGTCCGATCCGTCGCCCCCTGAGTAACTGTCGATCGGCGCGATAGACCGGCGTCACGCAACTGAACCGAAGTCTTGGGCACACCCGTCATACTGTTGTACACCGTCGCGCTGAGAACGGTGACGAAAGGTTGACTTTGATCGGTCGAATGTCTGGGCAGAACGTGAGGAATGAGGCAAGAGTGCAAGGAGGGGGGGCAAAAGAGAGAGGAAGGGAAAAAGGGGAGAAACGCATTCGTAGAGCAACGGAACGTTCCCGTGTCGGAGGCGTATTGGAGCCGCACTGAAATGCGTTTAACGGCGGCGCGGCTGCAAGTGTCTGCCGTGGTGAACGTTACCTTTGACGGCTGCATTGGGCTTTGCTTTTGCTTTTGCTTTTGCTTTCGCTTTCGCTTTCGCTTTCGCTTTCCCGGATGTACGTAACGTTTGTTGATATGGTTGTGAGGAAGAGTGTATGACAGTGCCGTGCCGTCCATGTTCGTGTGCCCTCCCATTGTGTGTATGCTATTGTCTGTGTACTTGAATGATGTATGTAGGTGTTAGTGGACATGTTTCACCAGTGGGGGGAAATGGATCGTCGATAGTTGGCGTCACTCTGTCACGGTCGAGATGACGCACCCTCCGTACAGAAAGGTGTCGAGAAAGTGTGTGTGTGTGTGTGTGCGTCCGTGAATTGGCAGTGTTTGGAGGTGGGCGTGCCCTGCATGTGGCCCGGAAGGCTGTTCGTTTGGCGGTAGTGTTGTGTGGACAGGGGAGGGGCATGCGTAACGCTGCTGGCATGGCATTTCGGGAGATGGGAGGGGGCAAACGAGGAGCGGCGGCCAAAGAAAGGCGGGACGGGGAGGGGCGCGGTGTGGGTGGCTTGCGCCTGTGCTCGGCGTTGTGGTTTGTGCAAAAGAGGAGGAGAAAAACAATGAGTTGCCAGGGAGGGGAGCGGTGTTGTGTTGTGGTTGTCGTGGTGTAGCCGCAGACGCGGCTGTCAGTGAACGTGGCGAGACGGACGGATGCGCGGAGGGGCGGGGGCGGCGCATTTCGCCGGTGCCGTGCCGTGCCGTGCCGTGCCTGACAGCCGCGTGGTCGCTGTGTTGTTGGTGGCGTGGGGGCGAGGAGAGTACCGTACGGGTGTGCTTGTGCGCCGGAAATGGCACACTGCGCCTGCCCGTCTTGGAGGCTGATGGCTGTGGTGTGGAAATGGGGCGCGGTGATGTTGAAGCAGTTGAAGAACAGAAAAGAAACCAAGAAAACGGGAGGCGTGATGCGGCGGTGGTGGTGAGAGCGGGAAAAACAAAACAAACAAAAAAAAAACAACAAAAAAAAGAAGGAAAAACAACAAGAAACAAAAAAGAAAACAAAAAGTCTATCAATATTAGAATGTAAATGGAAATGGAAATGGACCCAGGTATAACCTCCCTGCACAAATAGCAGAGAGTCCGATGATAATAGAAATGTGCCAGAATGTTAACGTCCCTACAAAACAAACCCAACGATAATATTAATGAAAGAATGAACCGTATGTAACATTGCAACAGACATAATGAAACCTGATAAATTGTATAAGGGCAGCAGCGTTGACCTTTGGCCCTGTATTCAGAATAAAAAGAGCCAAAGATCGTCACCCCAATGAAAAAGACACTGAAACACGTATGTAACATAGCAGCGATGGCGAGACATTGTAGCATCTGTGACCAGAGAGTTTGCGCTGGACCGCGCGAGTGTTGCGAGCGGTTCTCAGTCAGTCAGTCAGTCAGTCGGTCGGTCGTTGCGAGTCTGTAGGTCTGTCTAGTTGAGGGCTGTACTCTGTCAGTAGTCGTCGCGTGCAGTACGCTAATAGTCGTCATGCAGAGCGGTCGGTCAGTAGTAGCAGCCGAGTGCGGTTGTGTGATGTAGGCGGTCGGCAACACTGGTCAAGATGGTGAATAAGGTATACTGTGAATTAATATAATCATTAGATAATGAACAATTTTATTTATTGTAATTATTCTCCAACAAGTTCCCCAATAATAATTTTTATTTCAAAAGCATTTTTCAAACATTTAATTTTTTATTGAACTGAAGAGTTCGTTGCACTTCACATTTCATTCCACTTCTTTGAAGAAAAATTTCACTAAAATCACAAAAAAAAAAGAGAATATTATTATTTGCAATGCAGTTCCTCCAAGCGCTGCGCAACAAACAAGAGCAGAAATGTGACATCCATTTATTCTGAGGTAAGACTTTAATTCTGATTGTTTTGCACAGGGCCAAAGACCGATATTTCGGTTTAATTGAAGTTTCTTGTCACTGAACGGACTTTTAAATGTTGTGAAGAATTTATATTTGAGTCAGATTGCGAATTTAACATTTTTGTTGCCATTTTCAATACCTCTCATTGTGGGCGAGGTTACAATTAGCGCAATGTCCATTAGCATCCGTAAATAACATTGTCCATTATTTTAAATTTTGCGGGGAGGTTACAACGCACAAAAAAAAAAAAAAACAAAACAAAAAATTGCATTTGTATCCGCTCCTCAATTGTAGATACCCCTTACACAGCTGTGTGCAATGAATGAGTGCTGGCTGGTAATTAATTGCACTCCTTGGAGGGAAATGCCATAGGAAGTAGTCTTTAAAAAGTGAATGTTTTTCGTTAAAAGACAAAAGTTACTTTAGAAAAAAGTAATAGTGGGGCTTTTTGTCGTTGAACAAAATAAGTACAATGAACATACGTTATCAGATTTGCGCAAAATGCAGCTTCACACCACCTTTTGATTATAACACAATATACTATACATCGTCCCGAACCGTGACCAGAGTCGCGAGACGAGCAGAGCACGCCGCCGACGCCCGCTCAGTACAACCGTCCACCCGCTACTACTGTCGACCGACTACTACCTCTCCCGACTCGCGCTACAATATATATAACAACTGTTCCTGGCGACCCGGTGCGTGCCACTACTGTCGTCTGGCGCGGTCCAAGCGCCGACTAGCAACGATAAATAACTCTCTGGTCAGACAGAGATGCTGTCATGCCTCGCCATCGCTCTGGTAATGAATACATACGTGTTGCAGCGTGCGTACCACCGGAACACGCAGTGGCGGAGCCAAAGACTGTGTTGTCGAGGTCGAGTGCGAGCGGGAAGAGAGGCAGCGTCGGCACGGAGATGCAAGCGAGCGCGAGACGCACGGGGGCTGCGGCGTGGCGCGTTTGCGGTCGGCGCCTTTGGTGGCAACGGCCGGGACAAGCAGCGGTGTATGGTGTGGTGCGGGGCGGACAGGGGCGGCGGTGGACGGGGAGGAGGCGGCGCGACGACGGCATGGGGGCGAAAACGGGACGGGGGACGGCGGATGTTGAGAGGCGTCACGCGCGGACAGGACACAGACACAGAGACACACAGATTGGAAAGGGAGGGTGCGCGGTAATAATAGTTGGGAATGTGCGTACCGTGCGGGACGGGAGTGGGCGAGGAACACGGTCGTGGCCCCTGTTTTGGGTGCGTGTGATGACGTCGGTGTGTTGTGGGAAGGGAAGGTGCTGTGGCGGCGGCGCGTAATGGGCGTAGGCCGAAAAGAGAAAGGAACGTCGGCAGTGTGTTGGCAAGCGTCGGTTCGACTGCGACGTTGATGGGCAGGGCAGGGCGAGGTTAATGGTGGTAGGAGTAGGCGTGTGGGCGCACAAAATCTGCCGCTGCAGGCGGTGCCGTAACCGCCATGGCGGGAAGGAGAGAGGGCCAAAGAAAGAAAGAAAGAAAGAAAGAAAGAAGAAAACAAAAAAAAAAAAAAAAAGGAGGAGGGGGGGGCGAAAGTGGAGAGGCGGTGGTGTGAGAAGGGCGGGGGCGGAAGGAAGGCAGGAAGGACAAGAGGCGAGGCGACGGCTTGCTTTGTGTATCGGTCGGTCTCTGGCTATGCTTCGTTTTCTGCAGCAGGGTCGGTGCGCGGCGTGGCTCGCGGCAGTGGGAACGCCTGGCGGCTGGACGGCCAGCAATGCGGTTGGATGGGCGGCCACAGCACCGCACCTGTGCCCGAGGAGGAGACGCTGGCGGCGGGCCCTGAGGTGAGGCCGGCTCGGCTCGGCTGGGGCTGTGGATGTGTAGGTGTGCGCCGCTGCTGCAACAACGAGTAAAACGCGAGAAGAAGGGATGGCGGTAGAGAGAGGAAAAAAAAAAGGTCGTGTTGTGTTGATGCGCAGGCAGACGCGTACAGAGAGACGAGCCCGGTCTGCAGCAGGGTGTGGCCGTGCCGAGTGCAGAGCAGCGGCGGCTCGGTTCGGTTCGGCCCGGCCCGGCCCGGCCCGGCGGGCCGCGCTGTTGTCGCGGACGTGAGCGCCCCCTGGCGGGTGGCCGGAGGCGGCGCGGCGTGTTGGACGTGTGGCTGGTGGCAGTGCACAATTTGCGAGTGGCTGGCGGTGTGGTGTGGCGGTTGGCGCGTCGGGCGGCGGAGAGAGAGAGAGAGGGGGAGGAGAGGTATGTGTTGCGGGCGCCCTTTGCTGCGCTGCGTCGTTGCGTGTGCCGTACAGGGCGGGCGCTTGTCGACTGTGTGGGCGGTGTGGCGAATTGGCGTGAAACGGCTGCCGAGAGGTGTGTGGTAGCGAGCCGGTCGGTGTCAGTGCGAAGGGGAATGTGCGTGCGTTTGGCGGTTTCGGTGTGCTTTTTGCGGCGTGAGAGTGGGGAATTAGTGGGGCCGGCTGTTGTGTTGGTTCCTTGTGTCTTGTGTCGCGTAGCTTGATGGCAACGTGGAAGGACGCCGGTTTCGTTTCGAGCCTTGCGTGTGGTTGTCGACGTTGACTGGTTGGCGTGTGCATGTGTGGGTCGCGAGTGCGTTTTTGGCTGGCTGTGTGTGTGTGTGTGTGTGTGTGTGTGTGTGTGTGTGTGTGTGTTTTGGGGGGGAAGGGGGAGGCGGTGGTGAAAGTGCAGTCGTTGCCACGGGCGCGTCGTCGGGTGGGGCTGGGGCTGTGCGTCGTGGCGGAAAGGTGGTAGGTTGCGGGAAGCGAGCCCGTCGTTGACGGTGTCGCGTGAGTTGTGACTCGAGTGGGGCGCGGGGCGCGGGACAGGAGCAGCGTGCCGCTGCGTCGTGGTCGTCAGCAGAGGCTGTGCGTGTGCTTGTCCTTTTTGTGGGCGGTTCGTGCGAGGCGTTTTTTGTTTCGTGTTGCCCTAGTTGTTAGTTTATTTTTTTTTTGTGTTTGTTATTTTGAGACGACGACTGGTTGGTGGCGTGCGCGCGAAGTGGCGGTGTGCGCTTCCCGTGTCGTTTTGTTTTTGTTTGGTTTTTTTGTTTTTGTGTGTTTTTTTTTTTTGCACTGGGCCCCGGGGGGTGGGTGGGTGCGTGTGTGTCGATTGCCGGCTGGCGAAAGGTGCGCCATCGGCGGGGTGGGTCGCCGGCACAAGTAGAGGCGGCGGCGTTGTTGCTGTTGTTGTGTGGTGTTTGTTTTGTTCGGCTGTGTCGGCGAGCTGTGTTGCGGTGCGTGTGAATGGTGGTGCAAAAGTGCTGGCGTTGGGGCTGCGACTGCGACGGCGGCGAGCCGCGGGCGCGCATGATAGTGATGTTGTGAACAGCGGCTGTGTACGGTAGTGGTGTTGTTGTAGCACGACGTGCATCCGGGCCGGCGCGGAAAGCGCAGTTGCGGGCGGTTGCCCTTCGGTGCCAGCCATGTCGCGTGAGCGGCGGGTTGCTCTGGTGTCGACACGTGGTGCTCTGGGTTGTTGTGTGGTGCCCTTTGGCCGGTGGGGGTGGTTCGCGTGTGTCTCGTTCGCGCTCGGTATCTGGTCGTGGTCGTGCTGCTCCCCCGTCTGTCGGCGGTTTTCGACGTCGTCTGTACGTTTTTGTTCGTTTGCGGCGTGCCTGCCGACGTCGTCCCGTCGCGACCTTTCAACCGAAAGTGTGGCGCCCGAAGGTGAACGAACGTAACCCTGACCTCGGCGCTTTACGCTGAGCCGAGCGAACCGAACCTAACCTGTGGTGTGGCGAGGTGAGCTCAGCCTGTGAGCCCCTAACGTCTACGTAAGGTAAGCTGTCCGGCTGACGCCTCACGTTTGAACGCTTTTTTTTAACCTAGCACTGACCCCTTAACCTAACGTGTAACCTAACCTAACCTCTGACGCCTGACGTGTTTGAATGCTTAACCTAAGTTTGACGCTTAACCTAACCCAAGTCCCCTTAACCTAACCCACGTCCACCTAACCCTAACCTAACCTAGACGTGTAAACGTAATGTGTAACGCGTAACGTGTAAGGTCGGCTGTCGTGTGTGCTGACGGCAGATTGGGTTGGTCTGTAGATTCGGATTGCGGTTTGCCTCGGTCGAGGGGTTGGGTCGGAAGCGGCGAGGGGCGGCGGCGCCTGTTGCGCAGGCGGCGTCCGTTTGCGGCGGGCAATTGTTGATAAACGGCTGTGAATGTTGGCGGGCGAGAGGAGGAGGACGGCGCGCGATGTGGCCCGACGGCTGCGGGCCGATCGGGAAACGGCGGGAGGGCGACGGAAGGCGATGGGGCGGCGGAGGCGCGTTTGCACGGCCGTCATCGCCGCACGCCTCGGCTTGTGTGGCTGTGGCGCCGGCCGCGCTGGCCGGGCTGCCGCGGCGACGGTGTGGGAGTTTTGCCGAAGGTTTGGCCATTGTGGCGGGTCGTCGGCTGGGGCTGTGGGGGCGGCATTTGGGCGGGGGCGGCGATTCTCGGCGGGCCGACCCAGGCTGTAGCGCGCGGTAGCTGCAGTTTGGCCGTGGTTTGCGGCGCTGCCGTGGCGACTGGTTGGCGACTGTGGTGTGGCTGTGTGTAGCCCCATCCTCGGTGGTTTGAAAGGCGCGGGCGGTTGTGGCGCAGGTTTGGGGCTGCTCCGCACAGGCTGTCGGACGTTGGGCGGTAGCAAGCGCGGGAGGCGCGGCGCGGCGGCGCGCAGAGTGGCGGCCGCTCTCTCGGCCGTCCGCGCCCGCCCGCGACACTGGCTGGGCCTTGTGATTCTCTGCTCTGCTGCTGTGCTGTGCTTGCGTGCCTGCCTGCCGTCCCGCTCGCTCTCGCTCTCGCTCTCGCTGTGTGTTACGCGCGTCGTCGAAATGGCAGATCAGGCGGCTACGAACGAGACTGCTGCGGCACCCGCCGCCACCGGCACTACGAAGAAGGCCAAGTCTGCGTCGTCTGCGAAGAAGCCGCGCGCCAAGCCTGCGCACCCGCGCACCTCTGAGATGGTGACGGCCGCCATCAAGAGTCTGAAGGAGCGCGGCGGGTCGTCGCTGCAGGCGATCAAGAAGTACATTGCCGCGCACTACAAGCTGGACGCGGAGAAGCTGGCGCCGTTTATCAAGAAGTACCTCAAGTCGGCCGTCGTGGCGGGCGAGCTGGTGCAGACGAAGGGGAAGGGCGCGTCCGGCTCGTTCAAGCTTGCCGGCGCCGGCGGCGGGGGGGCGGCCGAGGGCGGCAAGGCTCGTGCTGGCGGTGCCAAGAAGAAGCGCGCCGCTCCGGCCAGCAAGGAGAAGAAGGGCGCCCGTGCGGCCGGCGCAAAGAAGGCTGGTGGCGTGAAGGCGGCGACCGGTCGGAAGGCGGGCGCCGCCAAGAAGGCGTCTGCGGCGTCGGCCGCTCCCGCGGGTGCGAAGAAGGCGGCTGCGGCCAAGCCGGCCAAGGCCAAGTCGCCGTCGAAGGCGAAGAAGGCCGCCAAGGTTCCGACGAAGAAGCCGAAGGCGCCGCGCCCGAAGAAGGCGACGACGCCGTCTAAGGCGAAGGCTTCGCCCAAGAAGAAGAAGTAGAGTAGAGGAGAAAGAGATGGGAGAAAGGAAGGGTTTGGCGCTTGACTCCGTCGTCCCCACCCCCCGTCGTCGTCTAGTGGCGCGCAAGAGACGCGCGGCCCAAAACGGCCCTTCTCAGGGCCATCAAAGCACGTCGGGGAAGGTTTTGATTGTCGTGTTGCGTTTGGTGTGGGTGTCTGTCTGTCTGGCGTTTCTGTATGCCCGTGGGGATGCTGTTGCGTGCCGTGGTGGTTGGATTGCGGGGGTCGGTGGCGGGTGTGGGCGGCGGTAGCGGTAAGCGGTGTTGTTGTTGATTGTCGCCGTGTTTGTGGCGGCGGCCGACGGTTGGTTTTCTGTCACGTTGTTTTGTTTGAATACGTTGGTTGGCTTGCCTGCGTTCGTTCTTCTCGGATGTCTGTCTTGTCTAGTCGTGTCTGGTCTTTGTTGTTTTGTTCCTTTGTGTGTGTGTGTGTGTGTTATGTTTTGCAACGGGGGGCACGTTGAGATGTGGAAGGAGTCGGCGGGGATTTCGGTGGCGTGTAGAGCGAGCGAGCGCGCCTGCCTGGCCGTTGGCCGTCGGAGTGGAGTGCGGGTTTGTTTTTGTGTTTTCGAAACGAAAGCGGCGGCCGGCCGGCCAGCCACCCGTGCGGTGTGACGTCGGCCGTTGGGTATTGTGCGCTTTGAGCGCCGGGGAGGGATGATGTGTGATTGTTGCGCGCTGCTAAGCAGGCAGGCAGAGTGAGCGGGTGTGGCGGACGGACGGGAAGTGGTGGTTGTTGTTTTTGGGTTGCGGGGCGAGAGGCAGGCGACCGACAAAGTTTGCTCGCGACGGAGAGATGTTAGTGGCCCTGAAAAGGGCCGTTTTTGTTTGTGCGGTGCGGTGCCGCGGCGCGGTTTAGGCGCGCTCGCCGCGGATGCGGCGCGCGAGCTGGATGTCCTTGGGCATGATGGTGACGCGCTTGGCGTGGATTGCGCACAGGTTGGTGTCTTCGAAGAGGCCGACGAGGTAGGCCTCGCTGGCCTCCTGCAGGGCCATGACTGCGGAGCTCTGGAAGCGCAGGTCGGTCTTGAAGTCCTGGGCGATCTCGCGCACTAGGCGCTGGAATGGCAGCTTGCGGATGAGCAGCTCTGTGCTCTTCTGGTAGCGCCTGATTTCTCGCAGGGCGACGGTGCCCGGCCTGTAGCGGTGGGGCTTCTTGACGCCTCCGGTGGCGGGCGCGCTCTTCCTCGCCGCCTTGGTGGCGAGCTGTTTGCGCGGCGCCTTTCCGCCGGTGGACTTGCGGGCCGTTTGCTTTGTGCGGGCCATAGCGGTAGCGGAGCGGCGTGCGTGGAGGTTAGGTGCGGCGCGGCGTCCGGTGCTGCCTTGACAACGGGCCCGCGCGCCTCCGTGCTGCGCTTATATGCCCTCGGTTGCGCGTGGTGGGGGGAGGGCGGGCCAGAGTCTATATAGGGGGGCGGCGGGCGCGCTGGGCGCAGACCGTAGCCGACTCGCCAGCCGCTGCAGCTGCTGTTTGTGCACGTTTTGCTTTGCCCGAGGAAGGAAGGATGACAGGCCGCGGCAAGGGAGGAAAGGGGCTCGGCAAGGGTGGCGCCAAGCGGCACCGCAAGGTGTTGCGCGACAACATCCAGGGCATCACGAAGCCCGCCATCCGCCGCCTGGCTCGCAGGGGCGGCGTGAAGCGCATCTCTGGTCTGATCTACGAGGAGACCCGCGGGGTGCTGAAGGTGTTCCTGGAGAACGTGATCCGCGACGCGGTGACGTACACTGAGCACGCCAAGCGCAAGACTGTGACGGCCATGGACGTGGTGTACGCCCTGAAGAGGCAGGGGCGCACCCTGTACGGTTTCGGCGGTTAGGCTGCGTCGCAGCGGGCGCTGGCCTTCCCGCGGCCGTGCTTGTGGGTGGGAGAGACTAGAAAACGGCCCTTTTCAGGGCCACCACACTGTTCGGAAGTTGAAAAGTGCGAAAGAGTCTGTGTTGTTTGTTTGTTTCTTTCTTTCCGTTTGAGCGACGTGATGTGACTGGGAGGGGAGAAGGAAAGGAAACGTGTCATGTGGCTGGCTGTGTGTGGGAGCTGCTTCGTTTGTGTTTGTTATTGTGTGTCGTTGTATCGATCGCGACGGAGATGGCGGGCTGTGTGTTGTTGTGCGAGAGGCGGTGATTATTTGCTTGCGTGGTTTGGCTCTGTGTGTTTGCGGCGGCGTTGGGGTTTCCGAGGCAAGGCGTGTGGGCACAGGCGGCCGGATCAGCTGTTTCGTTCGTGTCGACGGCCGTTGCGCGCGGGAGTGGAGGGCGGTGTGTCGACACGCCTCCCTGTAACAATGGTCATTATTGCTGCCGTTGTCGTTTTTTTTTTTTTTTTTAAAAAAAAAAAAAAAAAAAAAAAAAAAAAAAAAAAAAAAAAAAATTCTTTATTCCATTAAATTATTTCTTACATATTAACCCACCACCTAATACATTAGTGGGTCTTAATTCTCTACATTACATTTTTATTGAATATTAGCAGCATTTATACTTCTATTCTAGTGTTAGTAAACTTACTTGCTACAGGACATAAGAGTTAGTTTCTTTGTTGGGTAAGATCTACTTTTACTCTTGCTAACTAATCTAAGGTCTACCTCCTGCAGCGTTACAGGCGTGCCAGATGTTTATATAAACCTACTGTGTGGCCGTGCCCACTGAGCTAATCCCAGTGAGCATGCCCCTGGCACTGGGCTGGCCTTTTGAAGATCGCTGCAAGTTCAGTTAAGATTTTCTATCTACTATCTACTTAGGTCTGACTATTGCTAAGTCATGATCGGTGCGCAACTGTCGAATCCGGGTGTTGGCGCTCCCTCCCCCTGTTCCGGAGCGTGGCGGATTCCTACCGTCACGGCGATTGGCCAGTCCACGCCCCGGCGGAATGGGATGGGTCGCCTTCAGTTATGTCATGTCCGGTTGTTCAAGTGTTTTCCCTTAAATATTCCCGCAGGACCTTTGCTGATACCTCGCTGGCAAGGCGGTTTACTATGTTGAATGTGGTGGGATCTCTGATTAATTGGTACGTATTGTTGTGAGGCAACTGGCTTCTTAGGTCACTGGCTACATCATCGAATATGGGGCACTCATAGATCACGTGGTCCGGAGTACCCCATTCAGCTCCGCAGTCACACGAGGGGGTAGCCCTTTTCCCGAATCGGCATAGATATGCCGGATACGGTCCATGTCCTGTGAGGAAGTGCAACAGTCCCTTACTTGGCTGGAAATGCGATAGTTGGAAACGTTCTTTAATATTTGGGAGCAGCTGGTAAGTCCTTCGGCCTGTTGTGTCAGCATCCCAGAGTTCTTGCCATAACTCTTCTCCTCTCCTCTTAATGGCAAACTTGTCCCCCACCCGCACTCCCAAGATACTTTCAGTCTTATCTACATCTCCTCTTTTAACCCAGTACCAGGCTGCCTGTTCCCGGATTTTGATATCCAGGGGACACACCCCCATAAGTACTAGTAGTGCCCCTCCCGGAGATGTTCTGTACGCTCCGATGGAGCGCAAAAGCATGTTGCGTTGCACCCTCCTCACAGACAAAGCGGGCACAACCCTCGTGAGCCTGTGTGCCCACACTCCGGAGCCGTAACCCATGATAGAGACAAGAATGGTATTGTGATATAATTTAATGAGTTCTGGTGGGAGATGAAATCTACTGTGTCCTATTGTGATTAAGTTGTTTAGAGCTTCGAGTGATTTTTGTGTTGCTGTTTCTATATGTTTGGCGAAATTCCACCTTTCATCGATTATAACCCCTAAATACCGGGCCTCACGACGCCGAATCACTGGTGAGCCCTCGATTCTTACTGTTGGATTTCTGGCCAGTTGGCCTTTCAGTAATAGGTATGTAGACTTGTTAGGCGCAATGGTCATTTTCGTGTTCTGGCACCACTGCGTGAGAATTGATAATGTCCTATTGATTTTGGGTTCGAGGTCCTCGCGACTTCGGCCGCCAACCAGCAGAAGGAGGTCGTCAGCGTAAGCTATCGCCTCTAGCACGTCCACACTGTTTTCCAAGCTCTCCAGAAGAGGCTCCATATTTATGTCCCAAAAGAGTGGCCCCAGGACAGAGCCCTGTGGACACCCCTTCGTGATCTTCTTGCCAATTCGCTCGCTAGGGGACGATAGCCAGACCTCTCTTTCCATACAATAGCTCCTGAGACAGCCGTATAGCGGCCCTGGACACTCCTTCTCCCGCAGGCAGGAGAAGAGCGAAGGCCACCACAGGTTGTCAAAGGCGCCACTGATATCCACCATGATGCCAACTATGTACTTGTGCGGAGACGACCCACAGACCTCGGATGCGAGGGCAATTGCGTCACACGCAGATCGCCCCTGCCGAAAACCGAATTGCCTGTCACTCATCCCGCACAGCACTCGGTGTGCTGTCAGTCTGTCAGCCAGTAACTTCTCCAGCAGTTTGCCCAACAGGTCCAACAGACAGATGGGTCTGTAAGATTTTGCTTCTTTAGGGTCTTTGTCTTGCCCCTTTTTGATGATTACAACGTTGGCCCGCTTCCAGATTTTAGGGAATGTTCTGAGGCGCAGGGCCTCATTGTAAATTCTTGCTAAAGGTGTCACTAGTTGAGGAGCGAGGTACTGCACCACCTCCGCGATGATGCCGTCTGGTCCTGGGGCCTTTCCTTTCTTTAGCGATTTAATGTGGGCTGCAACTTCTTCTTCAGAGAAAGGGTACACCATGATGTTATTCTCATAGTCTACTTGCAGAGCCTGCCTAATTAGGCGTTGTTCTTCTGTGTCCTCTTCCTCTTCATCATCGGGGAGGAGTTGGTGGAGAAGGACCTCAGCAGTTTCCTGCCAAGACCCAGTCATCCGATTTCCATCCCTGATTGTGGAGAGCACCATTGGCGACCTGATTTTTTCCCTTACTATTTTGTAGGGAGTGCCCCAGGGATCAATAGCCAATTGGCTGTGCACATATTTTTTCCAGCTTTCCAGCCTGACTGTCCGCAGTTCTTTCTGAAACTGCTCTTTGGCTTCCCTGTATGTTTGCAGCCATCTTTGTTTTTCTTCCCAGACGACACTTCGCTGGTAATACCTCCTCGCCCTCCTGACAGACTGACGCATCTGCCCTAGTTCCGCAGACCATGGTGATGGAGAAGCCGCAACGGCTCTCCTCCTGGTTGGTACAGCAGCCTTTACCGCCCTGGTAATAGCGCCCACCAGATCTTCGGCGTGTTTGTTGACGTCATCGTCATCTTCCGGCCATGTCGGAGGGTCAAACTCTCTTGCGAGACGCTCCCAGTTGGTCTTGTTATAATTTAGTTGTACCTCCCACCCTATGTCCCAGTGGCGCTCCTGATCCGTGATTGTGAATGTGATCAGGTTGTGATCGCTGGTAGTATCTCCGTCAGTAACAGTCCAGTTTTGTATATTGGCAGCGATATTGGCTGTCATCATTGTGATGTCAATATTGGTTCCATTCCCTCCCCCTCCTGTGTAGGTGGGGGGGTTTCCAGGTCTGTTGGCAATGAGGAGTTGTAGAGACATAATAGTCTCTTCCAGCTTGCTTCCCCTTTCATCTCGAGTGCCACTGTGCCATAGGGGGGATTTGGCGTTCACGTCCGCCACCACAACTGCCTTTCTGCCCCTCAGCACCGTTGCCACCTGCGTAAGTTGGTCAAGGTACAGGTCAATATCTGTACCGTACTGAAAGTACATATTTATTAAATATATGACGCCATTTGGTGACTGCAGTTCAATAACATTGCAGTGGTCGTCCGAGAGGTGTGAGAGCACTGTTGCCCGCAGTGCCTTGTTGATTATTATGATGGTGGCTTTCGGGTCGTCTCCAAAACTTACTACTTGCCAGCTCATGGCAGCGTAGGCTATGTTCCCCGCAAGAGAGTATGGCTCCTGCAAACAGAGCACATCAAGACTCTTCTCCTCCACCACTCTCCGAAGTTCCTGCATGACCAGTCTACTATTGTGTGCGTTTAGCTGTCCTATCTTTATTTCTGTAACTATGGGAAATATGTGTGCACATATGATTCTGGGAAGGTTTTTCTCCAGTCGTAAGCTATTCTCCCATTGGATAGGACAGACTGATTATATATTTCCTCTAAATTAAAGGTTTCATTTCTTCTCTCAAACACCTTTCTTACTAGGTCACGCAGGGCGCCGAAGTCAGTGGGGAGATTCATTGTCTTTAGTTGTACCCTGTCTACAGCCTCCATGGCCGAGAAGGTGACCTTGCGCCCGTATCTATGCCCTACCCGCACTAGATGTCGCAGTGCGGTGGTTAGGACAGCCGGCTCCTCCAGACGGGATAATTGTAGGGAATGCTCGAGATTGGGATATATTCTGACCGGATCAACCGCCGTTCTCACAGCATTTGGTTGTCTCGAGTCAGTATTCACATTGGTGCTATTCATTTGTGTATTTGTACTAGTAACTGTATTGACCTGCACCGGCAATTCCAGCACAGGACTCCCTTGAACGAATGCCGGTCGGCCCACCGCCACAGGACGCCTGTCGCGAGTTGCCTGATTTCCTGGCGTTTGCGATCCCCAGCAGTAGGGAGAGGGGGCTGCCACTTGTTCTTGTGAGTCCGTTTGGACGCACGCATCTTTCATTTTCTTTCTACCATCACCTCCTTCTGCAAGTGCTGCAAGAAATCGTTTGAATTGGGCTGCCCTTGCCGCATCCCTTCTCCTCTTGCATGGGGATTTTCTTTTAGGCATCCTGGGTGCTGTATTTGGCTCAGCCATAATCAGTTCTTGATATTAGCCTCTGCTCAAGCATCCTGTACGTCGGGCAGTTGCGACCGGAGGCATTGCAAGTCTTTTTGCCTCTCTTTATACATGGGATACAAATTGCCGGATTTTTGCAGTTTTTTCTGATGTGATTTTCTTCTCCACACCTGGAGCAAGCCGACTTCCTCTCACAGTACTTGTGTACATGATCAAGATCTCCGCAATTATGGCAGCGAGGTACCACCAAGAAGTCCCGCACATTTATGGCGTGGAAGCCAATGTAAATCTTACCCATTGAGGTTAATTTTTTCCACATCTGGCCAGAAACTTCTGCTACGTGATGTACAACGTCTTTGTCTCTTGGCCCTGTTTTGAATTTAAGTTTAAATTCATTTTTGAAGTCCTCAGCACTTATATCGTCAAAATTTTGATTACGAATTGTTTCTTGAAGTTCATTATTTTCAAATGTGACCGGTATGTCGTACATAATTACAAGCGGATTTCTCTTTTTCGGGGGTTCACATTTAACGGCTTTGCACAGTTTTTGGTTGTTAAGTATCTTGTTTCGGTCATCTACTGTTGCCACATCAACTATCACAACGTTCTTTGTGGCTTTTACTTTGTTGACTTTAATTTTATCCTTTACAGGATTAATCGTTGTTGTGAATATCTCCTGCACTTTTTTTGTGTCTTGACCGGGTAATGGTCGCAAAAAGACAGCAGTATCTGGTCTTTGTGATACTTTTACAATTGTATCTCTAGTAGTTTGGCTCTTAGGTGTCGTTTGAGCGACTACATTGGCCCATGACTTTATTGGCTGCTTGCGCAGCCTTTCATTCTCTTTCTGCAGTTCTTCAACCCGCCCCTCAAGCTTCGCATGAGCAATAGCCCAGGAGGCGAGTTCATTTTTTAACATCAAGATCGCAGCCTGGCTGATCTTGCCATTTTTCACATTGGCTTCCAGGTATTGTGTAATCCTGGCATGCCTGTCACTGATACTTTCCTCGGTCTGCCCCGTGCCCCCTGATGGGGAGGGAACAGTAAGCAAAGAAGCCCTCGAAGGCGCACATGAATCGCTTGTCTCTGACTCGGCCATATTGTAGACAAGCGTTGTCGTTTGGAAGGCGACTGCGACCGTGCAAAATGAATGAATGTGTGTGTGTGTGTTTGTTGGGCCACACGGGCTGTGTGGACGACAAGATGGCGGACGTGCGCCGGCGGCGGCTGTGCTGTGAAAGTGCAAAGTTAAAACAAAACAAGGTGCGGCGAGGACGACTGAAATTTTGCTTTGGACGTAGGTTTGTGTGGTGGCCCTGAAAAGGGCCGATTGTTGTGGGCCGGGCCGAGCCGAGCCGGCAAAGCGCGTTGCGTGCAGGGGAGCACGCGGCGCTGCGATTGCCTTGGCGTCCTTTAGGCCTTCTTCTCGGTCTTCTTTGGCAGCAGGACGGCCTGGATGTTGGGCAGGACACCACCCTGTGCGATGGTGACGCCCGACAGGAGCTTGTTGAGCTCCTCGTCGTTGCGGATGGCAAGCTGCAGGTGGCGCGGGATGATGCGCGTCTTCTTGTTGTCGCGGGCCGCGTTTCCGGCCAGCTCGAGCACCTCAGCCGCGAGGTACTCCATGACGGCGGCGAGGTAGACGGGCGCCCCGGCGCCGACGCGCTCTGCGTAGTTTCCCTTGCGCAGGAGGCGGTGGATTCTGCCGACCGGGAACTGGAGCCCAGCCCTGCTTGAGCGGGACTTTGACTTGCCCTTGACTTTGCCTCCCTTTCCGCGTCCGGACATGGCGATGGGCTAGCGACGGTGCACACGAAACGGAAACGAAAACGACCGGTGCGAGCGGCAGCGAGTCGAGCAGCGGAGTGCGTGCCGGCGCAGCCTGCTGCTTACATCTAATACTTTCCCCTCTTTGGGGAAGTGTGAGGGGGAGTTTGTAGCCTTTCGGCTTTTACTCCCCTGTGTACTTGTGTGTGTGATTATTTCTGTACTTTTTTGATGTCTGTGATTTGTGATGTTTGTTCTGTGTGGGTCTGGTACTTGCCTGAGGTTTGGCGAGATAATTGTAGCATTTTGGGTAGGAGTAGGATTTGGGAATGGGTATTGGGATTTTTCTCTTCGACTTAGTCGTCGAAGATCGTCATGGGGCGATTGTGTTTATCGCGGGACATGTCATACCGACCTAGGGAGTGGATGAGAGCATTTCCCGACCTGGAAGTACCTTCATAGAAGGCCCTTGCCAGGTCTTGAAAACGCTCTCTCAGTAGTGGGATTTCCGCAGCGGCATGCAAATCGTCGATAGGGAATCCAAGGGGTAAACGCAGTGCCCTCCTGAGGGCGCGGTTCTGCAGCCTCTGGAGTTTGTCCAGGTGCTGCTTCGCCGCGTATCCCCAGACAGGACACGCGTATTCCATGACTGGCCGGATCAGGGCCTGGTACACGTTCACTCCTACTGAGCAGGAAAGGGAGCTGGAGGAGTTGAGGATTGGGTACAGGATGGACATTCTGGCACAGACCTTCCTATGGACCTCGTCTATGTGGGGTTTCCACGTAAGACGAGAGTCCAAGGTTACGCCAAGGTACTTGGCGGTTCTGCGCCAGGGGAGTTGGGTTCCGTTTAGGTGAAGGTGGAGGGGGGGCCGTTGAGGAGGTTCGCGCCTTCCGAGCCTACGGGTGATCAGCATCGCCTGCGTCTTTTCAGAATTGATGGTGATTCGCCAGCGACGGGCCCAAGTTTCTGTGTCATCTAAAACCCTTTGTAGCCTACGGATGACCAGGTCCTTGTTCGCGTTTCTTGTGTAGAAGGCTGTATCGTCAGCGTACTGTGCAGTGTGCACCAGGGGGGCCGTTGGAGTGTCCGCAGTGTACAGACTGTACAAAACGGGCCCCAGGACCGATCCCTGTGGCACCCCAGCACGAATACGCCTTCTGGTGGAGGTGGACGTTTCTACTTTGACAGAGAAAGTTCTGTTCGAGAGATAGCTTTTAATCTGTTTAACTATACTCCCGGGGAACCCTTGGGTGTACAACTTGTAGAGTAGCCCTCTATGCCATACTGAGTCAAAGGCCTTGGCTACGTCAAGTAGCACTATCCCGCAGTAGCCTCTGTGGTTGAAGCCCTCTGTGGCTGCTTCAACCACTCTCATGATCTGTTGTGGGGCAGAGTGGTTCTGCCGGAATCCGAATTGGAAATCCGGCAGAATTTGCTCTCTGGTGATGTGTTCTTGTATGGGTCTTAGCAGGAGGCGCTCGTAGATCTTGCTGAGAGTTGGCAAGAGGCTAATCGGCCTGTAGTGCTGCGGGAACAGAGGGTCTTTCCCTGGTTTGTGTATTGCGACCACTTCCGCGTGTTTCCAGCAAGCTGGGAACTCGCGGGTACGAGTAATCTCGTTGAAGACGTTCGCGAGGTGTTCGATCGCCGTGGGTGGGAGGTTTTTGACCAACTGGTTGGTGACATTGTCATGTCCTGGCGCCTTTTTGGAGGGGAGGTACCTAATTACTTTTGCCACGTCTTCGGGGGCAAAAACTGTGGGTTCGTCTTCTGGGTCCTCCTCAGCATTGAGGAAGACAGCCAGTTGACGACGGACCACTCTTTCATGCTCATCATCCTGGGGTTCAGCCGCTTGGAACTGCTTCTCGAAAGTGTCGGCGAGGGCGTTGGCCTTTTCAGCATGGCTGTAGGCCATACCCCGCTCGCCATGCAGTGGCGGCATCCTAGCGCGTCTTCTTGTGAATTGTTTGGTTGCTTGCCAAAGTGTGTGATCGTCTACTTTGAGGGCTGAGAGGCGGTTTTGCCATTGCTGGTTTCTGTGCTCATTGAGCGCTACCTTCAATTCTCTCTGTAGACGATTGAGCAGCCTCCTTGTGGCCTGGTTTCTGGTTATCTTCCACTCTTTTGCCACTCTGTTCTTATGTCGAATTTGAGCTAGCAAGTGTTCCGGGAGCTGTATTTGCGGCGGCGGGCCATCCCTTTGTGGAGGGGTGGCTTCTTCCGCTGCCTGCAAGATGGTGCCTGTTAGGTCTTGTAGCGCTTGTTCTACTGTTTCGGCAGTAGGTGGCGGGGCGCGAGCGATATCAGAGGCGACAGTTTCTCGGTATCGCTCCCAGTTTGTACGTTTGTAAGACGTCTGGTACCGTGGGAGTGCTACCCATTCTCCCACGTCGACCTCTAGGATCACTGGGTTGTGGTCGGAGGACATTCTGTTGATCGTCCTCGCGGTCACAAACCCCGTAATCCTCCTAGTGAGAGCTATGTCCAACACGTCGGGCCTGCTTCCATTTTTTGGAAAATGTGTGGGCTCGACTGGACCCCAGGTTTCGAAGTGGTGGTTGCGCGCTAGTTGTTGCAATCTGGCGCCTGCTCTGGAGGTTACTCTAGAATTCCAATCAGGATGTTTGGCATTGAAGTCGCCCCCTATTATGAGTTTGCCTTCAATTTGCCCTAGAGTAGCTATGTCTCCCTCATCTATCTGGTCTTGTGGGGGTCGGTAGATTGCAACGATTGTTAGGGGTCCAGTGGCAGTGGCTACTTCCACCGCCACTGCTTCGATTTTATTGGTAGCTGGTAAGAATACCTGGTGGTGGGGGATCCCTCTTTTTATGTATATGGCCACTCCTCCGCCTTGGGTTGGCCTGTCTTTGCGATAGGTAACATAGTTGGGGACTGTCGCTTTTATTCCCGGTTTTAAGTGGGTTTCCCCCATCATGCATATGTCGATGGAGAACTCCTTCATGAGTTCTCTGAACTCGACCTCTTGGTTAACAATGCCGTCTGCGTTAAAGACGCACATTGTCAGGCCATGGATGTTTGGTCGTCTATCCATGATGGGGTTTTGAAACTACTGAGGAAGTCGCAGAGGGGAGCGACTGCTGGACTGTTGCCTGGAGGGCAACGAGGATCTGTGTGTTCTGCTTCTGGGCTTCCCTGAATTCCTTCATCATTTCCATGACGAGGTTCATGGTCTGCACCATTACGCCTAACAACTGATCCATGGGGGGGGAGTGTGTGTGGGGTTCCCTAGAGCTTCCTCCGTCGTGGTGGACCTGGCCGTTGGTGCTGTGTATATCCCGGTGTTGTTCTGTTTGTTGTGTCTGGTGTTGTGGTGATTGGGCCACGCTTTCATGGTTCCTCAGGGGAGAAACCACTTCCGCATATGTCGCCCTTGGTGTGTCCGGCCTTGGTTTTACCCAGGCCTTGCCTGTGTGTGTTGTTGTATTTTGTTTTCTTGTGTGAGTGGTTGGGTTTGTGGTGTTCTGTTTGCGTGTGTGGGGGGCGGCCTTTGCGCCCTTTGCCTGCTGTGAGTGTCTTTTGTGGACCTCACAACCTTGGTAACCCGCTGTGTGGTTTTTGCCACACAGCGCGCACCTTATTTGTGGGTCCGTGTGCTGGAGTGTGCATGTCCTGGTGTCGTGGGCCTCAGCGCACTTCCTGCATCTCACTGGCATGTTGCAGTGCGCAGCGATGTGGTTCAGGCCCTGACACCTGAAGCACTGCACCGTCTTGTTTTTACGGCGCAGCGGCTCCGTGGTGACAGGGACTGCCAGGACCATCGTGATCTCCCTCTTGTTTTGAGGTACGTCAGGGAGTGTTACCTGGTACAGCGGCCACTTACTGTTTATGCTGCCCATTTGCTGTACTACCTTGACGACATACCCCCGGGCAGTCAAGTCTGTTTTGATTGCCTGGGGGGATACTCGTCTTGGTAGGTCTCTGATTACTATGTTTCTGTTTCGTGTCTTTGTTGTTGGGAAGGTGTAGTGAGGTATGCTTCTTGTGCTGAACAGTGCTTTGACTGTGTTGTAGTGTTCGAGTGTGTGTACTGTGATTTTTATTTTGTCTCCTCCGGCGGGTTTTGCCTGGAAGCTGCCTCCCCCGATTTCTGTCTTGAGCAACTCAAAGAGCTCCTCGTAGTTTTGAGGAAACTCTGCGACAATCGGGGGGAGGTGGTGGGCGACTTGATTTTGTGTTTGCGTTGTGTTTTCTGTTAACGCCGGCTCCTCAGCAATCACCTGGAATCTGTTTGGGGTGGGTTCCACTCCCCGGGCTGGCGGAAGCCTCGGCTGGCGAAACGTTTTCCTCGCCAGCACGAAACCATCCGAATCCTGCCCAGTTACACGGTTCCCTTCCAGTTCCGGTGTTTCCTGGTCCCCTCCCAGAACGACGACAGGTGCTGTCGGGGGCGCAGGCTCCTCGGAGGGTGTGGACGTGGTTAGGGTGGGGGTGGTGGATTGCTTCTTCCCCTTGGAGTGCTTCTCCTTCCTATCCTTCTTAACACGCCGCTGCTTTGTTGTGGTGGACTTGTGTGGGGGGGATTTAAGGTATTTGGAACGGGTGGAGGACTGAGACGAGGGGGTGGGTTTGGGGAGGATTTTGGTCGGCAGACGGGGCATCTGCTTGCCATTCTTCATGGATGTGAGGAATTCGGGAAGTGTGCCGGTGGCGTGGGCAAGCAGGAGCGGAGATAGGACGAGGTTAGGAGGGGCAGGATTGCAAGTACTGACTATATATTTTGATGTTGGTGTGTTGTGTATGACTGCTGTGTTTCTTGCCATGTCCGGGGCGGGAAGTGGGGCTGCTGCCAGGGGGGTGCCAGTTACAGCCTTCGTTGACACCGTTAGGTGGCCCGGCTGCATTGCTGGCCCTACTTTCCTAGTGGACGCGGAGGTCTGATCGGCGGCGGCGGAAACCTTCTCTGCGGTTCCGCGGCCGGCTGCCAGGTCCTGGCCCACGTTTTCCCTAACCTTGGGGGGGGCAGAGCATGGCTCTGCGGCAGCTGGGGCGCTCGAAACGGCCGGAGACGCGGCCCGCGGCAACAACAAGACGCGCCTTTTGTCGACAGCGGAAGACCGCTTCGACCCCAAGGCATCACCTGCACCAGACATATCCGCAGCGGCGAAAAGCACGACAATGCTGCTCTAATTACTACCTGAGGTTGCTTTGCCCTCAGATGATGTTGAGCGCCAAACTGTGTTTTAACAAAAACTCAGTTGGCCACTCCTGCGTCCTTGGTATGCGTAAGTTTCAAAGCTTTACGCACCCTCGAGACGTAACCCGCAAGCAGGTCCCTATGGCTCGGTGTAGTATCGTATGCGCTCCTGCAGCTCCGCACGCGATCACTGCACAGTACGACTGTCACCGAGCGACTGCCGGCGCAGCCGGGGTGGGGGTGCTTTATGGGCTCGGGTGCGGCGGCCGGTTGCGCGCGCGCCCCATTGGTCGGCGGCCGCAACAGGGCGAGCTGGTAAAGGTGCGGCGGCGGCTGGCGGCGGGTGCCACTGTGTGGGGAGACGCTGACTAGAGCGGAGCGCTTGCTACTGGTGTTGCTGCTGCCGTACGTTCGTTCGAGATGCCGCCCAAGACTAGCGGGAAGGCCGCCAAGAAGGCTGGCAAGGCGCAGAAGAACATTTCGAAGGGCGACAAGAAGAAGAAGCGCAAGAGGAAGGAGAGCTATGCCATCTACATCTACAAGGTGCTGAAGCAGGTGCACCCTGACACGGGCATCTCGTCGAAGGCGATGAGCATCATGAACAGCTTCGTGAACGACATTTTCGAGCGCATTGCGGCCGAGGCTTCTCGCCTGGCGCACTACAACAAGCGCTCGACCATCACGTCCCGCGAGATCCAGACCGCTGTGCGGCTGTTGCTGCCTGGCGAGCTGGCCAAGCACGCCGTGAGCGAGGGCACGAAGGCGGTGACCAAGTACACGAGCTCCAAGTAAGGAGGTGGCTCTGGAGTGGAAGGAAGGATGGAGAAGGCTCCTCCGTTGCGAGAGCGGCAAAACGGCCCTTTTCAGGGCCACCAACTTGCCTTTTGCGGGAAGGGCGGAATTGTTGTTGTTGTTGTTTGTGTGGACGGCTGTGATGTATGTGTGCATTTTGATTGTGGGTGGGGGGGGGGCGCGTCAAAGCGTGTTGCGGGGGACGGCCACGAGGTTGGTCGCCGTGGCGTGGAATGGTGGCACGCCTCGTTGGAGTGGTTTTGACCCATTGGTGGTGGTGTGTGTGTGTTACCTGTCTGCGAGGGGGGACAGTGCGATCGGCGACTTTTGTGTCACCGTAACGACGGCCGTTTGCGGGTTTGTTTTTTGCACATCATACATGGCGAGGGTGAAATGTGAAATGTTTTTGTTTGGTTTTTTTTTGCCGCCCACTATTCCCTTTGCTGTACGCCGAGTTTGACAATGGTGCGACGTAACTGCAGCGTGGAGGTGTGTGAGTGACGTTGAAATTGAACGTGCCATTAAGACGCATTGTTGTTGTATTGTACTGTACGTGTACGGCGACACGCACGATGATGTACCATTCGACTCTGATTTTTGATAGCCGTGTCTGACTGATTGCGTACGACGCACGCACACCGATGTCGTCATTCAAGATGCACGCGTGTCCAGTGCAGTACAGTAAGCGCGACGCTAGACGGCGGCGGCGGCGGCGGCGGCGGCGGCGGCGGTCGTCGTTTGTTTGGCGAATGTCTGTACACGTGTTTGTCTGTGTCCATCCGGTATGTATGTGTTTGTTTGAAAGTGTTTTGTGTGTCGGTGACGTGGTCCGATCCGTCGCCCCCTGAGTAACTGTCGATCGGCGCGATAGACCGGCGTCACGCAACTGAACCGAAGTCTTGGGCACACCCGTCATACTGTTGTACACCGTCGCGCTGAGAACGGTGACGAAAGGTTGACTTTGATCGGTCGAATGTCTGGGCAGAACGTGAGGAATGAGGCAAGAGTGCAAGGAGGGGGGGCAAAAGAGAGAGGAAGGGAAAAAGGGGAGAAACGCATTCGTAGAGCAACGGAACGTTCCCGTGTCGGAGGCGTATTGGAGCCGCACTGAAATGCGTTTAACGGCGGCGCGGCTGCAAGTGTCTGCCGTGGTGAACGTTACCTTTGACGGCTGCATTGGGCTTTGCTTTTGCTTTTGCTTTTGCTTTCGCTTTCGCTTTCGCTTTCGCTTTCCCGGATGTACGTAACGTTTGTTGATATGGTTGTGAGGAAGAGTGTATGACAGTGCCGTGCCGTCCATGTTCGTGTGCCCTCCCATTGTGTGTATGCTATTGTCTGTGTACTTGAATGATGTATGTAGGTGTTAGTGGACATGTTTCACCAGTGGGGGGAAATGGATCGTCGATAGTTGGCGTCACTCTGTCACGGTCGAGATGACGCACCCTCCGTACAGAAAGGTGTCGAGAAAGTGTGTGTGTGTGTGTGTGCGTCCGTGAATTGGCAGTGTTTGGAGGTGGGCGTGCCCTGCATGTGGCCCGGAAGGCTGTTCGTTTGGCGGTAGTGTTGTGTGGACAGGGGAGGGGCATGCGTAACGCTGCTGGCATGGCATTTCGGGAGATGGGAGGGGGCAAACGAGGAGCGGCGGCCAAAGAAAGGCGGGACGGGGAGGGGCGCGGTGTGGGTGGCTTGCGCCTGTGCTCGGCGTTGTGGTTTGTGCAAAAGAGGAGGAGAAAAACAATGAGTTGCCAGGGAGGGGAGCGGTGTTGTGTTGTGGTTGTCGTGGTGTAGCCGCAGACGCGGCTGTCAGTGAACGTGGCGAGACGGACGGATGCGCGGAGGGGCGGGGGCGGCGCATTTCGCCGGTGCCGTGCCGTGCCGTGCCGTGCCTGACAGCCGCGTGGTCGCTGTGTTGTTGGTGGCGTGGGGGCGAGGAGAGTACCGTACGGGTGTGCTTGTGCGCCGGAAATGGCACACTGCGCCTGCCCGTCTTGGAGGCTGATGGCTGTGGTGTGGAAATGGGGCGCGGTGATGTTGAAGCAGTTGAAGAACAGAAAAGAAACCAAGAAAACGGGAGGCGTGATGCGGCGGTGGTGGTGAGAGCGGGAAAAACAAAACAAACAAAAAAAAAAACAACAAAAAAAAGAAGGAAAAACAACAAGAAACAAAAAAGAAAACAAAAAGTCTATCAATATTAGAATGTAAATGGAAATGGAAATGGACCCAGGTATAACCTCCCTGCACAAATAGCAGAGAGTCCGATGATAATAGAAATGTGCCAGAATGTTAACGTCCCTACAAAACAAACCCAACGATAATATTAATGAAAGAATGAACCGTATGTAACATTGCAACAGACATAATGAAACCTGATAAATTGTATAAGGGCAGCAGCGTTGACCTTTGGCCCTGTATTCAGAATAAAAAGAGCCAAAGATCGTCACCCCAATGAAAAAGACACTGAAACACGTATGTAACATAGCAGCGATGGCGAGACATTGTAGCATCTGTGACCAGAGAGTTTGCGCTGGACCGCGCGAGTGTTGCGAGCGGTTCTCAGTCAGTCAGTCAGTCAGTCGGTCGGTCGTTGCGAGTCTGTAGGTCTGTCTAGTTGAGGGCTGTACTCTGTCAGTAGTCGTCGCGTGCAGTACGCTAATAGTCGTCATGCAGAGCGGTCGGTCAGTAGTAGCAGCCGAGTGCGGTTGTGTGATGTAGGCGGTCGGCAACACTGGTCAAGATGGTGAATAAGGTATACTGTGAATTAATATAATCATTAGATAATGAACAATTTTATTTATTGTAATTATTCTCCAACAAGTTCCCCAATAATAATTTTTATTTCAAAAGCATTTTTCAAACATTTAATTTTTTATTGAACTGAAGAGTTCGTTGCACTTCACATTTCATTCCACTTCTTTGAAGAAAAATTTCACTAAAATCACAAAAAAAAAAGAGAATATTATTATTTGCAATGCAGTTCCTCCAAGCGCTGCGCAACAAACAAGAGCAGAAATGTGACATCCATTTATTCTGAGGTAAGACTTTAATTCTGATTGTTTTGCACAGGGCCAAAGACCGATATTTCGGTTTAATTGAAGTTTCTTGTCACTGAACGGACTTTTAAATGTTGTGAAGAATTTATATTTGAGTCAGATTGCGAATTTAACATTTTTGTTGCCATTTTCAATACCTCTCATTGTGGGCGAGGTTACAATTAGCGCAATGTCCATTAGCATCCGTAAATAACATTGTCCATTATTTTAAATTTTGCGGGGAGGTTACAACGCACAAAAAAAAAAAAAACAAAACAAAAAATTGCATTTGTATCCGCTCCTCAATTGTAGATACCCCTTACACAGCTGTGTGCAATGAATGAGTGCTGGCTGGTAATTAATTGCACTCCTTGGAGGGAAATGCCATAGGAAGTAGTCTTTAAAAAGTGAATGTTTTTCGTTAAAAGACAAAAGTTACTTTAGAAAAAAGTAATAGTGGGGCTTTTTGTCGTTGAACAAAATAAGTACAATGAACATACGTTATCAGATTTGCGCAAAATGCAGCTTCACACCACCTTTTGATTATAACACAATATACTATACATCGTCCCGAACCGTGACCAGAGTCGCGAGACGAGCAGAGCACGCCGCCGACGCCCGCTCAGTACAACCGTCCACCCGCTACTACTGTCGACCGACTACTACCTCTCCCGACTCGCGCTACAATATATATAACAACTGTTCCTGGCGACCCGGTGCGTGCCACTACTGTCGTCTGGCGCGGTCCAAGCGCCGACTAGCAACGATAAATAACTCTCTGGTCAGACAGAGATGCTGTCATGCCTCGCCATCGCTCTGGTAATGAATACATACGTGTTGCAGCGTGCGTACCACCGGAACACGCAGTGGCGGAGCCAAAGACTGTGTTGTCGAGGTCGAGTGCGAGCGGGAAGAGAGGCAGCGTCGGCACGGAGATGCAAGCGAGCGCGAGACGCACGGGGGCTGCGGCGTGGCGCGTTTGCGGTCGGCGCCTTTGGTGGCAACGGCCGGGACAAGCAGCGGTGTATGGTGTGGTGCGGGGCGGACAGGGGCGGCGGTGGACGGGGAGGAGGCGGCGCGACGACGGCATGGGGGCGAAAACGGGACGGGGGACGGCGGATGTTGAGAGGCGTCACGCGCGGACAGGACACAGACACAGAGACACACAGATTGGAAAGGGAGGGTGCGCGGTAATAATAGTTGGGAATGTGCGTACCGTGCGGGACGGGAGTGGGCGAGGAACACGGTCGTGGCCCCTGTTTTGGGTGCGTGTGATGACGTCGGTGTGTTGTGGGAAGGGAAGGTGCTGTGGCGGCGGCGCGTAATGGGCGTAGGCCGAAAAGAGAAAGGAACGTCGGCAGTGTGTTGGCAAGCGTCGGTTCGACTGCGACGTTGATGGGCAGGGCAGGGCGAGGTTAATGGTGGTAGGAGTAGGCGTGTGGGCGCACAAAATCTGCCGCTGCAGGCGGTGCCGTAACCGCCATGGCGGGAAGGAGAGAGGGCCAAAGAAAGAAAGAAAGAAAGAAAGAAAGAAGAAAACAAAAAAAAAAAAAAAAAAGGAGGAGGGGGGGCGAAAGTGGAGAGGCGGTGGTGTGAGAAGGGCGGGGGCGGAAGGAAGGCAGGAAGGACAAGAGGCGAGGCGACGGCTTGCTTTGTGTATCGGTCGGTCTCTGGCTATGCTTCGTTTTCTGCAGCAGGGTCGGTGCGCGGCGTGGCTCGCGGCAGTGGGAACGCCTGGCGGCTGGACGGCCAGCAATGCGGTTGGATGGGCGGCCACAGCACCGCACCTGTGCCCGAGGAGGAGACGCTGGCGGCGGGCCCTGAGGTGAGGCCGGCTCGGCTCGGCTGGGGCTGTGGATGTGTAGGTGTGCGCCGCTGCTGCAACAACGAGTAAAACGCGAGAAGAAGGGATGGCGGTAGAGAGAGGAAAAAAAAAAGGTCGTGTTGTGTTGATGCGCAGGCAGACGCGTACAGAGAGACGAGCCCGGTCTGCAGCAGGGTGTGGCCGTGCCGAGTGCAGAGCAGCGGCGGCTCGGTTCGGTTCGGCCCGGCCCGGCCCGGCCCGGCGGGCCGCGCTGTTGTCGCGGACGTGAGCGCCCCCTGGCGGGTGGCCGGAGGCGGCGCGGCGTGTTGGACGTGTGGCTGGTGGCAGTGCACAATTTGCGAGTGGCTGGCGGTGTGGTGTGGCGGTTGGCGCGTCGGGCGGCGGAGAGAGAGAGAGAGGGGGAGGAGAGGTATGTGTTGCGGGCGCCCTTTGCTGCGCTGCGTCGTTGCGTGTGCCGTACAGGGCGGGCGCTTGTCGACTGTGTGGGCGGTGTGGCGAATTGGCGTGAAACGGCTGCCGAGAGGTGTGTGGTAGCGAGCCGGTCGGTGTCAGTGCGAAGGGGAATGTGCGTGCGTTTGGCGGTTTCGGTGTGCTTTTTGCGGCGTGAGAGTGGGGAATTAGTGGGGCCGGCTGTTGTGTTGGTTCCTTGTGTCTTGTGTCGCGTAGCTTGATGGCAACGTGGAAGGACGCCGGTTTCGTTTCGAGCCTTGCGTGTGGTTGTCGACGTTGACTGGTTGGCGTGTGCATGTGTGGGTCGCGAGTGCGTTTTTGGCTGGCTGTGTGTGTGTGTGTGTGTGTGTGTGTGTGTGTGTGTGTGTGTGTGTGTTTTGGGGGGGAAGGGGGAGGCGGTGGTGAAAGTGCAGTCGTTGCCACGGGCGCGTCGTCGGGTGGGGCTGGGGCTGTGCGTCGTGGCGGAAAGGTGGTAGGTTGCGGGAAGCGAGCCCGTCGTTGACGGTGTCGCGTGAGTTGTGACTCGAGTGGGGCGCGGGGCGCGGGACAGGAGCAGCGTGCCGCTGCGTCGTGGTCGTCAGCAGAGGCTGTGCGTGTGCTTGTCCTTTTTGTGGGCGGTTCGTGCGAGGCGTTTTTTGTTTCGTGTTGCCCTAGTTGTTAGTTTATTTTTTTTTTGTGTTTGTTATTTTGAGACGACGACTGGTTGGTGGCGTGCGCGCGAAGTGGCGGTGTGCGCTTCCCGTGTCGTTTTGTTTTTGTTTGGTTTTTTTGTTTTTGTGTGTTTTTTTTTTTTGCACTGGGCCCCGGGGGGTGGGTGGGTGCGTGTGTGTCGATTGCCGGCTGGCGAAAGGTGCGCCATCGGCGGGGTGGGTCGCCGGCACAAGTAGAGGCGGCGGCGTTGTTGCTGTTGTTGTGTGGTGTTTGTTTTGTTCGGCTGTGTCGGCGAGCTGTGTTGCGGTGCGTGTGAATGGTGGTGCAAAAGTGCTGGCGTTGGGGCTGCGACTGCGACGGCGGCGAGCCGCGGGCGCGCATGATAGTGATGTTGTGAACAGCGGCTGTGTACGGTAGTGGTGTTGTTGTAGCACGACGTGCATCCGGGCCGGCGCGGAAAGCGCAGTTGCGGGCGGTTGCCCTTCGGTGCCAGCCATGTCGCGTGAGCGGCGGGTTGCTCTGGTGTCGACACGTGGTGCTCTGGGTTGTTGTGTGGTGCCCTTTGGCCGGTGGGGGTGGTTCGCGTGTGTCTCGTTCGCGCTCGGTATCTGGTCGTGGTCGTGCTGCTCCCCCGTCTGTCGGCGGTTTTCGACGTCGTCTGTACGTTTTTGTTCGTTTGCGGCGTGCCTGCCGACGTCGTCCCGTCGCGACCTTTCAACCGAAAGTGTGGCGCCCGAAGGTGAACGAACGTAACCCTGACCTCGGCGCTTTACGCTGAGCCGAGCGAACCGAACCTAACCTGTGGTGTGGCGAGGTGAGCTCAGCCTGTGAGCCCCTAACGTCTACGTAAGGTAAGCTGTCCGGCTGACGCCTCACGTTTGAACGCTTTTTTTTAACCTAGCACTGACCCCTTAACCTAACGTGTAACCTAACCTAACCTCTGACGCCTGACGTGTTTGAATGCTTAACCTAAGTTTGACGCTTAACCTAACCCAAGTCCCCTTAACCTAACCCACGTCCACCTAACCCTAACCTAACCTAGACGTGTAAACGTAATGTGTAACGCGTAACGTGTAAGGTCGGCTGTCGTGTGTGCTGACGGCAGATTGGGTTGGTCTGTAGATTCGGATTGCGGTTTGCCTCGGTCGAGGGGTTGGGTCGGAAGCGGCGAGGGGCGGCGGCGCCTGTTGCGCAGGCGGCGTCCGTTTGCGGCGGGCAATTGTTGATAAACGGCTGTGAATGTTGGCGGGCGAGAGGAGGAGGACGGCGCGCGATGTGGCCCGACGGCTGCGGGCCGATCGGGAAACGGCGGGAGGGCGACGGAAGGCGATGGGGCGGCGGAGGCGCGTTTGCACGGCCGTCATCGCCGCACGCCTCGGCTTGTGTGGCTGTGGCGCCGGCCGCGCTGGCCGGGCTGCCGCGGCGACGGTGTGGGAGTTTTGCCGAAGGTTTGGCCATTGTGGCGGGTCGTCGGCTGGGGCTGTGGGGGCGGCATTTGGGCGGGGGCGGCGATTCTCGGCGGGCCGACCCAGGCTGTAGCGCGCGGTAGCTGCAGTTTGGCCGTGGTTTGCGGCGCTGCCGTGGCGACTGGTTGGCGACTGTGGTGTGGCTGTGTGTAGCCCCATCCTCGGTGGTTTGAAAGGCGCGGGCGGTTGTGGCGCAGGTTTGGGGCTGCTCCGCACAGGCTGTCGGACGTTGGGCGGTAGCAAGCGCGGGAGGCGCGGCGCGGCGGCGCGCAGAGTGGCGGCCGCTCTCTCGGCCGTCCGCGCCCGCCCGCGACACTGGCTGGGCCTTGTGATTCTCTGCTGCTCATTTCGAGGGGGTGGATCGGCCGTGAGCGGACGCTATACTGCCGCGCGCTGCTGGGAGATCCCTTGGAAGCGCTACGCTAGCCGTAGCACAGCAAAATTTGTCGTGTGCGTTGTGCGTGCACAACGCAAGCAAAAATTGTCGTGTGTGGGTGCGCACGCTTAGCGATTGCGCCGCAAATTTGTCGTGGTAGGACGCTTACGTGGTCCCTTTGTCGTGCAGCGGCTGCCGGTCTACTGGCAGCGCGGTGGCGGCGAGGGCCGTGGCTTTCTAGTTCACCGGTCGTCTGATCTGCCTCAGACGTGAATCATCCAGATACTGCCGCAGGGCATCCTCCCTGCTCCTCCAAGAGTAGGGAAATTCCTGCGCCAGGGTCCGTGGTGCTACCCGGTAACCCGCGTGCAGTCAATGGTAGGGCTGGCGCTGTTCGGGGATACCTAACGGTGCCAACGAACGAACAACCAGTGCCCCTGGGCAGTAAATGTCAGACTTCAAGTTCCGCTGACACAGTCATCTTGGGTAAGCCCAAAGCCCCAGTCCGCTGCGGCACCCAGTCACTGGGTACCCGCGGCCAACCAACTTCAGCCATTACCAAAGCCAAAACACGCGTACAAGACTCGGACGTAATGCCAGCGCCTAAGCGTCCGGCCCCAAGCCGGCTCGCTGAGGAAACAGAGCAACCTGTGAGTGATGACATGGAAGTAGGGGGTGAAGCTGTTATCGCAAACATACCAACATCAAATAGTTTCGCTCCGATTGACACCGACGGAGCGGAAACGACCGAAACAATGCCTACCCGTCCCTCGACCTCGGGCGCGCAAGCGCAATCGAGGCCGAAACGGGAAAAGGTGCCCCCAATTCTTGCCACAATCGTAAACGGTACGATGAAAATCATAAAGGAGGTAGCCCCTCAACTAAAAGGAGGACTAAATACCTCATGCAGGGGGTCCTCCGTAAAATTTCAACCGTCTACCCTGCCCGACTACAGATTTCTTACAGCCTATTTCACACAGAAGAAAATACCCTATCACACTTACCCGGTCACTGAGAAAAACACGTACAAGGCGGTGATCAAAGGTCTCCCCAGTGACACCGATCCCGCGGAGATAAAGGAGCTTCTCCTTGCGCGTCACTTCAGGGTCATCGAGGTCAAACAGGAGACCAAGGCATCTGACCCGAGCAACCCGGGAGAGGGGCGCAGGAAGAGAGCTTCTTTCAAAGTTATATTACACCCCGACGAGAGAAATAGAGAACTCCTAAAAATCGAGCTGTTCATGAACTGCAAGGTTACGGTGGAGAGGTATCGCCAACCTGAAGGTCCTGTCCAGTGCCACCAATGCCAGCAGTTGTTTCACTCTGCAGAGCAGTGTCACCATCCTCCAAAGTGCGTCAAGTGTGCCGGCCCACACTTGACAAACACATGTAAGAAGAGCCGTGCAACCCCGGCAAAATGCGCCCTATGTGGGGGCGATCACCCGGCGAACTACAGCCGATGCCCCACACGAATACAGTTGATGTCCACCCGCCCCCCTCGGTCGGTAAACGGTGCTGCCCTGTCTCGAGGCGCTTCCGCCTCTACGCCGCCGCCGCTAACATCTGCGGCCAACGTGCAGGCAGCTAGCTCTGCCTCCGCCGGCAGCCGCAGAGCGACTGTGCCGGGGCGAGATGCCTTTCCCTCCCTTCCCCCACCACGCGCCCCGACGGCAGCTGCCGCCTGGCCTCCCCCTCCACGTCACCAGCGCACTGAGGCGCCCGCAGCTGCCGCGCCGCCTCAGTCGGCTGCTGGCCAGCAGCCAGGGACGCCGCTTGGCGTCTTTGACGAGCTGCGCCAACTGTTTGCGGGCTTCAGCCTGACAAACATCATGTTCACAATTAGGGACACCATGGCGCGCGTGCGGGCGGCGCCTGATGGCCTAAGTAAATTCATGGCCCTCGCAGAGGGAGCAATTTCATTATTCGATGCTTTTAATGGATCCCCCTAGATCCAGGAAGTTCACCATTTTAACTTTTAACGCCAATGGCGTAAAAACACAGAAACATATCCTAGAGGAGTTTCTAGACCGGTATGCGATCGACGTTGTGTGCCTGACGGAAACCCACCTTAAGCCCAAGGACCGCTTTTCTGTGAGAAATTACTCCACCCATAGAGTAGACCGTGTAGGCCGCGAGCGCGGCGGAGTAGCGGTCCTTGTAAAAGGCAGAAGGTGTTTCCGCACAGTGGACCTACCGCAGACACCCAGCATCGAGGCAGCCGGTATAGAAATCAAAATTCAAAACACACCATACACCATCATCTCCACCTATCACCCCCCGGGCACCACCATACTGACACAGGACCTTCAGGCTCTGCTGGGTACTGGCGCTCGTGTGATTATGGGAGGGGACCTAAACTCGAAACATATGGCCTTTGGCTGCCGCGCCGAGAACAGAAGTGGTGTGAGATTGCATAGACTCGTCGAGAGGCGTGCCGCCCTCAGCGTCATCGCACCCGACGAGCCTACGCATATCCCTGCGGACCCGACAAAAAACCCGGATATCCTGGATATTTTTGTCGTTAAAAACTTTGCTCTCGACGCGACAGTCACTGTGCACTACGAGCTGAACTCTGACCACAACCCGGTCGTTCTGGACATAGCCAGTGTCGAAGACGAAGCCGGGAGGATGGCAAAAACAGAAGTAATAACAAATTGGGACCGATACAAATACCTGGTGGGTGAGCACGTGGAGGAAATCCCACAGATGGAAACAAAAGAAGAGATAGACGAAGCAATCACCAACTTCACAGACACCCTCCACGCCTGTGCTCGCGCTACAAGCGTCAGGCTCACCACAGAGCCTGGCGCCAGGGACCTGCCCCCTGACATCTGGGACCTCATAGTCGCCAAACGCAGGTTGCGTAAGCTGTGGCAGCGTCACCGCGACCCAGCTGACCGCCGCCGGCTGCGGCGACTGGAGGATCAGGTGAAACTCCGACTGCAGGAGCACAGGAGCCGCTGCTGGGAGGAGATATTACAAACCGCCGAAACAGAGAGCAGCAAACGCAAGATCTGGCGAATAGCCCGGCAGCGGAAAACCCCCACCAGAGAGAACAGGCCACTCCACGGCGTGAACGGTCTAGTGTACGAAGATCACGATAAGGCGGAAATAATGGCACAATCACTAGAGTCACAATTCCGAACTCACGTCATCGACGATGACGAGAGTGAAAGGCAGGAAAGATTAGTCGTCGGACGAGTGACTCAGATTAGAAATACGCGCCCAAATACAGAATTCGTGCCCGTAAACGAGCCGACAATATGCGCACTTATCAAGCGTCAGGGAAACCACAAAGCTCCTGGCCCTGACCGCATCCGCAGCCCACTCCTAAAGCACCTTCCACCTCCTGCCATAACATTTCTGGCAAGCGTCTTCAACGCTTGCCTAAAGCTCACCTACTTCCCCTCAGTGTGGAAAACTGCGAAAGTAATCACCCTCCCCAAACCTAATAAAAACCTGCTCCTTCCAGAAAGCTATAGACCTATCTCCCTTCTAAATGGCATGAGTAAAATACTCGAGCTGCTCATCCTCTCACCCCTTCAACACTTCCTTACTGCACACAACATCCTGATGCCCGAGCAGTTTGGATTCCGCTCTGAACACTCCACAACCCAACAATGCCTGCGCTTGGTAGAGCACATTTGTCTGGCCAGGGCAAAGAGAGAATCTACAGGAGCAGTGTTCCTGGATATAGAGAAGGCATTTGACCGCGTCTGGCACGATGGCCTAATATATAAACTAGACCAAATAGGGTGCCCAGGACATCTAATACGGATCATTGATTCATTTCTTGCGGAGCGTCAATTCTTCGTAAGAAGTGGATCGAGATCGAGCCAGACACGACCGATTGCGGCCGGAGTACCGCAAGGTTCGGTCTTGGGTCCCGTTCTATACTCAGTCTACACTAACGACATACCCAAGCAGGTCGGCGGAGGGATTGCTCTCTACGCCGACGATACAGCAATCTTCAGGAGCTGTCGTAACCTTGCATTCATACGACGCAAGCTACAAGAACACCTCGACGTCATCACTCAGTGGTGCAACATTTGGAAAATCAAAATTAACCCCGAGAAATCCCAAGCAATATACTTTACGACCAGGCTGAAACTCCCAGACCAACAACTCACCATTGGTGGTCGGGACCTAGCCTGGCGTAACCGTATTACATACTTAGGGCTCGAAATAGACAGGCGTCTTACGTGGCAACAACACGTCCACAAAACTGCCAACAAAGGCTGCGCCCTCCTGTTGCAGCTATACCCCCTCCTAAAGGGTGACGGCCTCACCCTAAGCTGCAAAATGCTTCTCTGGCGCCAGCTCATGCTTCCGACCATCTTGTATGGATCGGAAGTATGGTCGATGGCGTCAGACACCACGCTAGCACGATTACAGCGACTCCAGAACAAAACCTTCCGAGTCATCACAGGCGCTGACAGATACGTCCGAAACACACAAATTAGAGAATTTTTAGGCCACCCAACCATATACTCCCTCATAAAGGAGAAGTCCAACAAACTATATGAGAAAACACAAACATCGCCCCACAACCTCATACAAAATTTAGGTCGCGAACACCCCGATTTTCAACACAAGCGCCCAAAACTAACACTCACCCGTCAATTTAGAGACATTTAGAGAACACTTACCCACACACAGAACAAACATTTACATAAAAACACGCACATAGCGCAATACCTCACTTTCATAAATCCCCAAGCGCAAAACTTGAAGTCAGACGGGCACAGCCCAGTGGCACTTCGGTACACTATAACAACCTGAGCGCATCTATTCTCTGCTCTGCTGCTGTGCTGTGCTTGCGTGCCTGCCTGCCGTCCCGCTCGCTCTCGCTCTCGCTCTCGCTGTGTGTTACGCGCGTCGTCGAAATGGCAGATCAGGCGGCTACGAACGAGACTGCTGCGGCACCCGCCGCCACCGGCACTACGAAGAAGGCCAAGTCTGCGTCGTCTGCGAAGAAGCCGCGCGCCAAGCCTGCGCACCCGCGCACCTCTGAGATGGTGACGGCCGCCATCAAGAGTCTGAAGGAGCGCGGCGGGTCGTCGCTGCAGGCGATCAAGAAGTACATTGCCGCGCACTACAAGCTGGACGCGGAGAAGCTGGCGCCGTTTATCAAGAAGTACCTCAAGTCGGCCGTCGTGGCGGGCGAGCTGGTGCAGACGAAGGGGAAGGGCGCGTCCGGCTCGTTCAAGCTTGCCGGCGCCGGCGGCGGGGGGGCGGCCGAGGGCGGCAAGGCTCGTGCTGGCGGTGCCAAGAAGAAGCGCGCCGCTCCGGCCAGCAAGGAGAAGAAGGGCGCCCGTGCGGCCGGCGCAAAGAAGGCTGGTGGCGTGAAGGCGGCGACCGGTCGGAAGGCGGGCGCCGCCAAGAAGGCGTCTGCGGCGTCGGCCGCTCCCGCGGGTGCGAAGAAGGCGGCTGCGGCCAAGCCGGCCAAGGCCAAGTCGCCGTCGAAGGCGAAGAAGGCCGCCAAGGTTCCGACGAAGAAGCCGAAGGCGCCGCGCCCGAAGAAGGCGACGACGCCGTCTAAGGCGAAGGCTTCGCCCAAGAAGAAGAAGTAGAGTAGAGGAGAAAGAGATGGGAGAAAGGAAGGGTTTGGCGCTTGACTCCGTCGTCCCCACCCCCCGTCGTCGTCTAGTGGCGCGCAAGAGACGCGCGGCCCAAAACGGCCCTTCTCAGGGCCATCAAAGCACGTCGGGGAAGGTTTTGATTGTCGTGTTGCGTTTGGTGTGGGTGTCTGTCTGTCTGGCGTTTCTGTATGCCCGTGGGGATGCTGTTTGCGTGCCGTGGTGGTTGGATTGCGGGGGTCGGTGGCGGGTGTGGGCGGCGGTAGCGGTAAGCGGTGTTGTTGTTGATTGTCGCCGTGTTTGTGGCGGCGGCCGACGGTTGGTTTTCTGTCACGTTGTTTTGTTTGAATACGTTGGTTGGCTTGCCTGCGTTCGTTCTTCTCGGATGTCTGTCTTGTCTAGTCGTGTCTGGTCTTTGTTGTTTTGTTCCTTTGTGTGTGTGTGTGTGTGTTATGTTTTGCAACGGGGGGCACGTTGAGATGTGGAAGGAGTCGGCGGGGATTTCGGTGGCGTGTAGAGCGAGCGAGCGCGCCTGCCTGGCCGTTGGCCGTCGGAGTGGAGTGCGGGTTTGTTTTTGTGTTTTCGAAACGAAAGCGGCGGCCGGCCGGCCAGCCACCCGTGCGGTGTGACGTCGGCCGTTGGGTATTGTGCGCTTTGAGCGCCGGGGAGGGATGATGTGTGATTGTTGCGCGCTGCTAAGCAGGCAGGCAGAGTGAGCGGGTGTGGCGGACGGACGGGAAGTGGTGGTTGTTGTTTTTGGGTTGCGGGGCGAGAGGCAGGCGACCGACAAAGTTTGCTCGCGACGGAGAGATGTTAGTGGCCCTGAAAAGGGCCGTTTTTGTTTGTGCGGTGCGGTGCCGCGGCGCGGTTTAGGCGCGCTCGCCGCGGATGCGGCGCGCGAGCTGGATGTCCTTGGGCATGATGGTGACGCGCTTGGCGTGGATTGCGCACAGGTTGGTGTCTTCGAAGAGGCCGACGAGGTAGGCCTCGCTGGCCTCCTGCAGGGCCATGACTGCGGAGCTCTGGAAGCGCAGGTCGGTCTTGAAGTCCTGGGCGATCTCGCGCACTAGGCGCTGGAATGGCAGCTTGCGGATGAGCAGCTCTGTGCTCTTCTGGTAGCGCCTGATTTCTCGCAGGGCGACGGTGCCCGGCCTGTAGCGGTGGGGCTTCTTGACGCCTCCGGTGGCGGGCGCGCTCTTCCTCGCCGCCTTGGTGGCGAGCTGTTTGCGCGGCGCCTTTCCGCCGGTGGACTTGCGGGCCGTTTGCTTTGTGCGGGCCATAGCGGTAGCGGAGCGGCGTGCGTGGAGGTTAGGTGCGGCGCGGCGTCCGGTGCTGCCTTGACAACGGGCCCGCGCGCCTCCGTGCTGCGCTTATATGCCCTCGGTTGCGCGTGGTGGGGGGAGGGCGGGCCAGAGTCTATATAGGGGGGCGGCGGGCGCGCTGGGCGCAGACCGTAGCCGACTCGCCAGCCGCTGCAGCTGCTGTTTGTGCACGTTTTGCTTTGCCCGAGGAAGGAAGGATGACAGGCCGCGGCAACGGAGGAAAGGGGCTCGGCAAGGGTGGCGCCAAGCGGCACCGCAAGGTGTTGCGCGACAACATCCAGGGCATCACGAAGCCCGCCATCCGCCGCCTGGCTCGCAGGGGCGGCGTGAAGCGCATCTCTGGTCTGATCTACGAGGAGACCCGCGGGGTGCTGAAGGTGTTCCTGGAGAACGTGATCCGCGACGCGGTGACGTACACTGAGCACGCCAAGCGCAAGACTGTGACGGCCATGGACGTGGTGTACGCCCTGAAGAGGCAGGGGCGCACCCTGTACGGTTTCGGCGGTTAGGCTGCGTCGCAGCGGGCGCTGGCCTTCCCGCGGCCGTGCTTGTGGGTGGGAGAGACTAGAAAACGGCCCTTTTCAGGGCCACCACACTGTTCGGAAGTTGAAAAGTGCGAAAGAGTCTGTGTTGTTTGTTTGTTTCTTTCTTTCCGTTTGAGCGACGTGATGTGACTGGGAGGGGAGAAGGAAAGGAAACGTGTCATGTGGCTGGCTGTGTGTGGGAGCTGCTTCGTTTGTGTTTGTTATTGTGTGTCGTTGTATCGATCGCGACGGAGATGGCGGGCTGTGTGTTGTTGTGCGAGAGGCGGTGATTATTTGCTTGCGTGGTTTGGCTCTGTGTGTTTGCGGCGGCGTTGGGGTTTCCGAGGCAAGGCGTGTGGGCACAGGCGGCCGGATCAGCTGTTTCGTTCGTGTCGACGGCCGTTGCGCGCGGGAGTGGAGGGCGGTGTGTCGACACGCCTCCCTGTAACAATGGTCATTATTGCTGCCGTTGTCGTTTGGAAGGCGACTGCGACCGTGCAAAATGAATGAATGTGTGTGTGTGTGTTTGTTGGGCCACACGGGCTGTGTGGACGACAAGATGGCGGACGTGCGCCGGCGGCGGCTGTGCTGTGAAAGTGCAAAGTTAAAACAAAACAAGGTGCGGCGAGGACGACTGAAATTTTGCTTTGGACGTAGGTTTGTGTGGTGGCCCTGAAAAGGGCCGATTGTTGTGGGCCGGGCCGAGCCGAGCCGGCAAAGCGCGTTGCGTGCAGGGGAGCACGCGGCGCTGCGATTGCCTTGGCCTCCTTTAGGCCTTCTTCTCGGTCTTCTTTGGCAGCAGGACGGCCTGGATGTTGGGCAGGACACCACCCTGTGCGATGGTGACGCCCGACAGGAGCTTGTTGAGCTCCTCGTCGTTGCGGATGGCAAGCTGCAGGTGGCGCGGGATGATGCGCGTCTTCTTGTTGTCGCGGGCCGCGTTTCCGGCCAGCTCGAGCACCTCAGCCGCGAGGTACTCCATGACGGCGGCGAGGTAGACGGGCGCCCCGGCGCCGACGCGCTCTGCGTAGTTTCCCTTGCGCAGGAGGCGGTGGATTCTGCCGACCGGGAACTGGAGCCCAGCCCTGCTTGAGCGGGACTTTGACTTGCCCTTGACTTTGCCTCCCTTTCCGCGTCCGGACATGGCGATGGGCTAGCGACGGTGCACACGAAACGGAAACGAAAACGACCGGTGCGAGCGGCAGCGAGTCGAGCAGCGGAGTGCGTGCCGGCGCAGCCGGGGTGGGGGTGCTTTATGGGCTCGGGTGCGGCGGCCGGTTGCGCGCGCGCCCCATTGGTCGGCGGCCGCAACAGGGCGAGCTGGTAAAGGTGCGGCGGCGGCTGGCGGCGGGTGCCACTGTGTGGGGAGACGCTGACTAGAGCGGAGCGCTTGCTACTGGTGTTGCTGCTGCCGTACGTTCGTTCGAGATGCCGCCCAAGACTAGCGGGAAGGCCGCCAAGAAGGCTGGCAAGGCGCAGAAGAACATTTCGAAGGGCGACAAGAAGAAGAAGCGCAAGAGGAAGGAGAGCTATGCCATCTACATCTACAAGGTGCTGAAGCAGGTGCACCCTGACACGGGCATCTCGTCGAAGGCGATGAGCATCATGAACAGCTTCGTGAACGACATTTTCGAGCGCATTGCGGCCGAGGCTTCTCGCCTGGCGCACTACAACAAGCGCTCGACCATCACGTCCCGCGAGATCCAGACCGCTGTGCGGCTGTTGCTGCCTGGCGAGCTGGCCAAGCACGCCGTGAGCGAGGGCACGAAGGCGGTGACCAAGTACACGAGCTCCAAGTAAGGAGGTGGCTCTGGAGTGGAAGGAAGGATGGAGAAGGCTCCTCCGTTGCGAGAGCGGCAAAACGGCCCTTTTCAGGGCCACCAACTTGCCTTTTGCGGGAAGGGCGGAATTGTTGTTGTTGTTGTTTGTGTGGACGGCTGTGATGTATGTGTGCATTTTGATTGTGGGTGGGGGGGGGGGGGCGCGTCAAAGCGTGTTGCGGGGGACGGCCACGAGGTTGGTCGCCGTGGCGTGGAATGGTGGCACGCCTCGTTGGAGTGGTTTTGACCCATTGGTGGTGGTGTGTGTGTGTTACCTGTCTGCGAGGGGGGACAGTGCGATCGGCGACTTTTGTGTCACCGTAACGACGGCCGTTTGCGGGTTTGTTTTTTGCACATCATACATGGCGAGGGTGAAATGTGAAATGTTTTTGTTTGGTTTTTTTTTGCCGCCCACTATTCCCTTTGCTGTACGCCGAGTTTGACAATGGTGCGACGTAACTGCAGCGTGGAGGTGTGTGAGTGACGTTGAAATTGAACGTGCCATTAAGACGCATTGTTGTTGTATTGTACTGTACGTGTACGGCGACACGCACGATGATGTACCATTCGACTCTGATTTTTGATAGCCGTGTCTGACTGATTGCGTACGACGCACGCACACCGATGTCGTCATTCAAGATGCACGCGTGTCCAGTGCAGTACAGTAAGCGCGACGCTAGACGGCGGCGGCGGCGGCGGCGGCGGCGGCGGCGGTCGTCGTTTGTTTGGCGAATGTCTGTACACGTGTTTGTCTGTGTCCATCCGGTATGTATGTGTTTGTTTGAAAGTGTTTTGTGTGTCGGTGACGTGGTCCGATCCGTCGCCCCCTGAGTAACTGTCGATCGGCGCGATAGACCGGCGTCACGCAACTGAACCGAAGTCTTGGGCACACCCGTCATACTGTTGTACACCGTCGCGCTGAGAACGGTGACGAAAGGTTGACTTTGATCGGTCGAATGTCTGGGCAGAACGTGAGGAATGAGGCAAGAGTGCAAGGAGGGGGGGCAAAAGAGAGAGGAAGGGAAAAAGGGGAGAAACGCATTCGTAGAGCAACGGAACGTTCCCGTGTCGGAGGCGTATTGGAGCCGCACTGAAATGCGTTTAACGGCGGCGCGGCTGCAAGTGTCTGCCGTGGTGAACGTTACCTTTGACGGCTGCATTGGGCTTTGCTTTTGCTTTTGCTTTTGCTTTCGCTTTCGCTTTCGCTTTCGCTTTCCCGGATGTACGTAACGTTTGTTGATATGGTTGTGAGGAAGAGTGTATGACAGTGCCGTGCCGTCCATGTTCGTGTGCCCTCCCATTGTGTGTATGCTATTGTCTGTGTACTTGAATGATGTATGTAGGTGTTAGTGGACATGTTTCACCAGTGGGGGGAAATGGATCGTCGATAGTTGGCGTCACTCTGTCACGGTCGAGATGACGCACCCTCCGTACAGAAAGGTGTCGAGAAAGTGTGTGTGTGTGTGTGTGCGTCCGTGAATTGGCAGTGTTTGGAGGTGGGCGTGCCCTGCATGTGGCCCGGAAGGCTGTTCGTTTGGCGGTAGTGTTGTGTGGACAGGGGAGGGGCATGCGTAACGCTGCTGGCATGGCATTTCGGGAGATGGGAGGGGGCAAACGAGGAGCGGCGGCCAAAGAAAGGCGGGACGGGGAGGGGCGCGGTGTGGGTGGCTTGCGCCTGTGCTCGGCGTTGTGGTTTGTGCAAAAGAGGAGGAGAAAAACAATGAGTTGCCAGGGAGGGGAGCGGTGTTGTGTTGTGGTTGTCGTGGTGTAGCCGCAGACGCGGCTGTCAGTGAACGTGGCGAGACGGACGGATGCGCGGAGGGGCGGGGGCGGCGCATTTCGCCGGTGCCGTGCCGTGCCGTGCCGTGCCTGACAGCCGCGTGGTCGCTGTGTTGTTGGTGGCGTGGGGGCGAGGAGAGTACCGTACGGGTGTGCTTGTGCGCCGGAAATGGCACACTGCGCCTGCCCGTCTTGGAGGCTGATGGCTGTGGTGTGGAAATGGGGCGCGGTGATGTTGAAGCAGTTGAAGAACAGAAAAGAAACCAAGAAAACGGGAGGCGTGATGCGGCGGTGGTGGTGAGAGCGGGAAAAACAAAACAAACAAAAAAAAAACAACAAAAAAAAGAAGGAAAAACAACAAGAAACAAAAAAGAAAACAAAAAGTCTATCAATATTAGAATGTAAATGGAAATGGAAATGGACCCAGGTATAACCTCCCTGCACAAATAGCAGAGAGTCCGATGATAATAGAAATGTGCCAGAATGTTAACGTCCCTACAAAACAAACCCAACGATAATATTAATGAAAGAATGAACCGTATGTAACATTGCAACAGACATAATGAAACCTGATAAATTGTATAAGGGCAGCAGCGTTGACCTTTGGCCCTGTATTCAGAATAAAAAGAGCCAAAGATCGTCACCCCAATGAAAAAGACACTGAAACACGTATGTAACATAGCAGCGATGGCGAGACATTGTAGCATCTGTGACCAGAGAGTTTGCGCTGGACCGCGCGAGTGTTGCGAGCGGTTCTCAGTCAGTCAGTCAGTCAGTCGGTCGGTCGTTGCGAGTCTGTAGGTCTGTCTAGTTGAGGGCTGTACTCTGTCAGTAGTCGTCGCGTGCAGTACGCTAATAGTCGTCATGCAGAGCGGTCGGTCAGTAGTAGCAGCCGAGTGCGGTTGTGTGATGTAGGCGGTCGGCAACACTGGTCAAGATGGTGAATAAGGTATACTGTGAATTAATATAATCATTAGATAATGAACAATTTTATTTATTGTAATTATTCTCCAACAAGTTCCCCAATAATAATTTTTATTTCAAAAGCATTTTTCAAACATTTAATTTTTTATTGAACTGAAGAGTTCGTTGCACTTCACATTTCATTCCACTTCTTTGAAGAAAAATTTCACTAAAATCACAAAAAAAAAAGAGAATATTATTATTTGCAATGCAGTTCCTCCAAGCGCTGCGCAACAAACAAGAGCAGAAATGTGACATCCATTTATTCTGAGGTAAGACTTTAATTCTGATTGTTTTGCACAGGGCCAAAGACCGATATTTCGGTTTAATTGAAGTTTCTTGTCACTGAACGGACTTTTAAATGTTGTGAAGAATTTATATTTGAGTCAGATTGCGAATTTAACATTTTTGTTGCCATTTTCAATACCTCTCATTGTGGGCGAGGTTACAATTAGCGCAATGTCCATTAGCATCCGTAAATAACATTGTCCATTATTTTAAATTTTGCGGGGAGGTTACAACGCACAAAAAAAAAAAAAACAAAACAAAAAATTGCATTTGTATCCGCTCCTCAATTGTAGATACCCCTTACACAGCTGTGTGCAATGAATGAGTGCTGGCTGGTAATTAATTGCACTCCTTGGAGGGAAATGCCATAGGAAGTAGTCTTTAAAAAGTGAATGTTTTTCGTTAAAAGACAAAAGTTACTTTAGAAAAAAGTAATAGTGGGGCTTTTTGTCGTTGAACAAAATAAGTACAATGAACATACGTTATCAGATTTGCGCAAAATGCAGCTTCACACCACCTTTTGATTATAACACAATATACTATACATCGTCCCGAACCGTGACCAGAGTCGCGAGACGAGCAGAGCACGCCGCCGACGCCCGCTCAGTACAACCGTCCACCCGCTACTACTGTCGACCGACTACTACCTCTCCCGACTCGCGCTACAATATATATAACAACTGTTCCTGGCGACCCGGTGCGTGCCACTACTGTCGTCTGGCGCGGTCCAAGCGCCGACTAGCAACGATAAATAACTCTCTGGTCAGACAGAGATGCTGTCATGCCTCGCCATCGCTCTGGTAATGAATACATACGTGTTGCAGCGTGCGTACCACCGGAACACGCAGTGGCGGAGCCAAAGACTGTGTTGTCGAGGTCGAGTGCGAGCGGGAAGAGAGGCAGCGTCGGCACGGAGATGCAAGCGAGCGCGAGACGCACGGGGGCTGCGGCGTGGCGCGTTTGCGGTCGGCGCCTTTGGTGGCAACGGCCGGGACAAGCAGCGGTGTATGGTGTGGTGCGGGGCGGACAGGGGCGGCGGTGGACGGGGAGGAGGCGGCGCGACGACGGCATGGGGGCGAAAACGGGACGGGGGACGGCGGATGTTGAGAGGCGTCACGCGCGGACAGGACACAGACACAGAGACACACAGATTGGAAAGGGAGGGTGCGCGGTAATAATAGTTGGGAATGTGCGTACCGTGCGGGACGGGAGTGGGCGAGGAACACGGTCGTGGCCCCTGTTTTGGGTGCGTGTGATGACGTCGGTGTGTTGTGGGAAGGGAAGGTGCTGTGGCGGCGGCGCGTAATGGGCGTAGGCCGAAAAGAGAAAGGAACGTCGGCAGTGTGTTGGCAAGCGTCGGTTCGACTGCGACGTTGATGGGCAGGGCAGGGCGAGGTTAATGGTGGTAGGAGTAGGCGTGTGGGCGCACAAAATCTGCCGCTGCAGGCGGTGCCGTAACCGCCATGGCGGGAAGGAGAGAGGGCCAAAGAAAGAAAGAAAGAAAGAAAGAAAGAAGAAAACAAAAAAAAAAAAAAAAAAGGAGGAGGGGGGGGCGAAAGTGGAGAGGCGGTGGTGTGAGAAGGGCGGGGGCGGAAGGAAGGCAGGAAGGACAAGAGGCGAGGCGACGGCTTGCTTTGTGTATCGGTCGGTCTCTGGCTATGCTTCGTTTTCTGCAGCAGGGTCGGTGCGCGGCGTGGCTCGCGGCAGTGGGAACGCCTGGCGGCTGGACGGCCAGCAATGCGGTTGGATGGGCGGCCACAGCACCGCACCTGTGCCCGAGGAGGAGACGCTGGCGGCGGGCCCTGAGGTGAGGCCGGCTCGGCTCGGCTGGGGCTGTGGATGTGTAGGTGTGCGCCGCTGCTGCAACAACGAGTAAAACGCGAGAAGAAGGGATGGCGGTAGAGAGAGGAAAAAAAAAAGGTCGTGTTGTGTTGATGCGCAGGCAGACGCGTACAGAGAGACGAGCCCGGTCTGCAGCAGGGTGTGGCCGTGCCGAGTGCAGAGCAGCGGCGGCTCGGTTCGGTTCGGCCCGGCCCGGCCCGGCCCGGCGGGCCGCGCTGTTGTCGCGGACGTGAGCGCCCCCTGGCGGGTGGCCGGAGGCGGCGCGGCGTGTTGGACGTGTGGCTGGTGGCAGTGCACAATTTGCGAGTGGCTGGCGGTGTGGTGTGGCGGTTGGCGCGTCGGGCGGCGGAGAGAGAGAGAGAGGGGGAGGAGAGGTATGTGTTGCGGGCGCCCTTTGCTGCGCTGCGTCGTTGCGTGTGCCGTACAGGGCGGGCGCTTGTCGACTGTGTGGGCGGTGTGGCGAATTGGCGTGAAACGGCTGCCGAGAGGTGTGTGGTAGCGAGCCGGTCGGTGTCAGTGCGAAGGGGAATGTGCGTGCGTTTGGCGGTTTCGGTGTGCTTTTTGCGGCGTGAGAGTGGGGAATTAGTGGGGCCGGCTGTTGTGTTGGTTCCTTGTGTCTTGTGTCGCGTAGCTTGATGGCAACGTGGAAGGACGCCGGTTTCGTTTCGAGCCTTGCGTGTGGTTGTCGACGTTGACTGGTTGGCGTGTGCATGTGTGGGTCGCGAGTGCGTTTTTGGCTGGCTGTGTGTGTGTGTGTGTGTGTGTGTGTGTGTGTGTGTGTGTGTGTGTGTGTGTGTGTGTGTGTTTTGGGGGGGAAGGGGGAGGCGGTGGTGAAAGTGCAGTCGTTGCCACGGGCGCGTCGTCGGGTGGGGCTGGGGCTGTGCGTCGTGGCGGAAAGGTGGTAGGTTGCGGGAAGCGAGCCCGTCGTTGACGGTGTCGCGTGAGTTGTGACTCGAGTGGGGCGCGGGGCGCGGGACAGGAGCAGCGTGCCGCTGCGTCGTGGTCGTCAGCAGAGGCTGTGCGTGTGCTTGTCCTTTTTGTGGGCGGTTCGTGCGAGGCGTTTTTTGTTTCGTGTTGCCCTAGTTGTTAGTTTATTTTTTTTTTGTGTTTGTTATTTTGAGACGACGACTGGTTGGTGGCGTGCGCGCGAAGTGGCGGTGTGCGCTTCCCGTGTCGTTTTGTTTTTGTTTGGTTTTTTTGTTTTTGTGTGTTTTTTTTTTTTGCACTGGGCCCCGGGGGGTGGGTGGGTGCGTGTGTGTCGATTGCCGGCTGGCGAAAGGTGCGCCATCGGCGGGGTGGGTCGCCGGCACAAGTAGAGGCGGCGGCGTTGTTGCTGTTGTTGTGTGGTGTTTGTTTTGTTCGGCTGTGTCGGCGAGCTGTGTTGCGGTGCGTGTGAATGGTGGTGCAAAAGTGCTGGCGTTGGGGCTGCGACTGCGACGGCGGCGAGCCGCGGGCGCGCATGATAGTGATGTTGTGAACAGCGGCTGTGTACGGTAGTGGTGTTGTTGTAGCACGACGTGCATCCGGGCCGGCGCGGAAAGCGCAGTTGCGGGCGGTTGCCCTTCGGTGCCAGCCATGTCGCGTGAGCGGCGGGTTGCTCTGGTGTCGACACGTGGTGCTCTGGGTTGTTGTGTGGTGCCCTTTGGCCGGTGGGGGTGGTTCGCGTGTGTCTCGTTCGCGCTCGGTATCTGGTCGTGGTCGTGCTGCTCCCCCGTCTGTCGGCGGTTTTCGACGTCGTCTGTACGTTTTTGTTCGTTTGCGGCGTGCCTGCCGACGTCGTCCCGTCGCGACCTTTCAACCGAAAGTGTGGCGCCCGAAGGTGAACGAACGTAACCCTGACCTCGGCGCTTTACGCTGAGCCGAGCGAACCGAACCTAACCTGTGGTGTGGCGAGGTGAGCTCAGCCTGTGAGCCCCTAACGTCTACGTAAGGTAAGCTGTCCGGCTGACGCCTCACGTTTGAACGCTTTTTTTTAACCTAGCACTGACCCCTTAACCTAACGTGTAACCTAACCTAACCTCTGACGCCTGACGTGTTTGAATGCTTAACCTAAGTTTGACGCTTAACCTAACCCAAGTCCCCTTAACCTAACCCACGTCCACCTAACCCTAACCTAACCTAGACGTGTAAACGTAATGTGTAACGCGTAACGTGTAAGGTCGGCTGTCGTGTGTGCTGACGGCAGATTGGGTTGGTCTGTAGATTCGGATTGCGGTTTGCCTCGGTCGAGGGGTTGGGTCGGAAGCGGCGAGGGGCGGCGGCGCCTGTTGCGCAGGCGGCGTCCGTTTGCGGCGGGCAATTGTTGATAAACGGCTGTGAATGTTGGCGGGCGAGAGGAGGAGGACGGCGCGCGATGTGGCCCGACGGCTGCGGGCCGATCGGGAAACGGCGGGAGGGCGACGGAAGGCGATGGGGCGGCGGAGGCGCGTTTGCACGGCCGTCATCGCCGCACGCCTCGGCTTGTGTGGCTGTGGCGCCGGCCGCGCTGGCCGGGCTGCCGCGGCGACGGTGTGGGAGTTTTGCCGAAGGTTTGGCCATTGTGGCGGGTCGTCGGCTGGGGCTGTGGGGGCGGCATTTGGGCGGGGGCGGCGATTCTCGGCGGGCCGACCCAGGCTGTAGCGCGCGGTAGCTGCAGTTTGGCCGTGGTTTGCGGCGCTGCCGTGGCGACTGGTTGGCGACTGTGGTGTGGCTGTGTGTAGCCCCATCCTCGGTGGTTTGAAAGGCGCGGGCGGTTGTGGCGCAGGTTTGGGGCTGCTCCGCACAGGCCGTCGGACGTTGGGCGGTAGCAAGCGCGGGAGGCGCGGCGCGGCGGCGCGCAGAGTGGCGGCCGCTCTCTCGGCCGTCCGCGCCCGCCCGCGACACTGGCTGGGCCTTGTGATTCTCTGCTCTGCTGCTGTGCTGTGCTTGCGTGCCTGCCTGCCGTCCCGCTCGCTCTCGCTCTCGCTCTCGCTGTGTGTTACGCGCGTCGTCGAAATGGCAGATCAGGCGGCTACGAACGAGACTGCTGCGGCACCCGCCGCCACCGGCACTACGAAGAAGGCCAAGTCTGCGTCGTCTGCGAAGAAGCCGCGCGCCAAGCCTGCGCACCCGCGCACCTCTGAGATGGTGACGGCCGCCATCAAGAGTCTGAAGGAGCGCGGCGGGTCGTCGCTGCAGGCGATCAAGAAGTACATTGCCGCGCACTACAAGCTGGACGCGGAGAAGCTGGCGCCGTTTATCAAGAAGTACCTCAAGTCGGCCGTCGTGGCGGGCGAGCTGGTGCAGACGAAGGGGAAGGGCGCGTCCGGCTCGTTCAAGCTTGCCGGCGCCGGCGGCGGGGGGGCGGCCGAGGGCGGCAAGGCTCGTGCTGGCGGTGCCAAGAAGAAGCGCGCCGCTCCGGCCAGCAAGGAGAAGAAGGGCGCCCGTGCGGCCGGCGCAAAGAAGGCTGGTGGCGTGAAGGCGGCGACCGGTCGGAAGGCGGGCGCCGCCAAGAAGGCGTCTGCGGCGTCGGCCGCTCCCGCGGGTGCGAAGAAGGCGGCTGCGGCCAAGCCGGCCAAGGCCAAGTCGCCGTCGAAGGCGAAGAAGGCCGCCAAGGTTCCGACGAAGAAGCCGAAGGCGCCGCGCCCGAAGAAGGCGACGACGCCGTCTAAGGCGAAGGCTTCGCCCAAGAAGAAGAAGTAGAGTAGAGGAGAAAGAGATGGGAGAAAGGAAGGGTTTGGCGCTTGACTCCGTCGTCCCCACCCCCCGTCGTCGTCTAGTGGCGCGCAAGAGACGCGCGGCCCAAAACGGCCCTTCTCAGGGCCATCAAAGCACGTCGGGGAAGGTTTTGATTGTCGTGTTGCGTTTGGTGTGGGTGTCTGTCTGTCTGGCGTTTCTGTATGCCCGTGGGGATGCTGTTTGCGTGCCGTGGTGGTTGGATTGCGGGGGTCGGTGGCGGGTGTGGGCGGCGGTAGCGGTAAGCGGTGTTGTTGTTGATTGTCGCCGTGTTTGTGGCGGCGGCCGACGGTTGGTTTTCTGTCACGTTGTTTTGTTTGAATACGTTGGTTGGCTTGCCTGCGTTCGTTCTTCTCGGATGTCTGTCTTGTCTAGTCGTGTCTGGTCTTTGTTGTTTTGTTCCTTTGTGTGTGTGTGTGTGTGTTATGTTTTGCAACGGGGGGCACGTTGAGATGTGGAAGGAGTCGGCGGGGATTTCGGTGGCGTGTAGAGCGAGCGAGCGCGCCTGCCTGGCCGTTGGCCGTCGGAGTGGAGTGCGGGTTTGTTTTTGTGTTTTCGAAACGAAAGCGGCGGCCGGCCGGCCAGCCACCCGTGCGGTGTGACGTCGGCCGTTGGGTATTGTGCGCTTTGAGCGCCGGGGAGGGATGATGTGTGATTGTTGCGCGCTGCTAAGCAGGCAGGCAGAGTGAGCGGGTGTGGCGGACGGACGGGAAGTGGTGGTTGTTGTTTTTGGGTTGCGGGGCGAGAGGCAGGCGACCGACAAAGTTTGCTCGCGACGGAGAGATGTTAGTGGCCCTGAAAAGGGCCGTTTTTGTTTGTGCGGTGCGGTGCCGCGGCGCGGTTTAGGCGCGCTCGCCGCGGATGCGGCGCGCGAGCTGGATGTCCTTGGGCATGATGGTGACGCGCTTGGCGTGGATTGCGCACAGGTTGGTGTCTTCGAAGAGGCCGACGAGGTAGGCCTCGCTGGCCTCCTGCAGGGCCATGACTGCGGAGCTCTGGAAGCGCAGGTCGGTCTTGAAGTCCTGGGCGATCTCGCGCACTAGGCGCTGGAATGGCAGCTTGCGGATGAGCAGCTCTGTGCTCTTCTGGTAGCGCCTGATTTCTCGCAGGGCGACGGTGCCCGGCCTGTAGCGGTGGGGCTTCTTGACGCCTCCGGTGGCGGGCGCGCTCTTCCTCGCCGCCTTGGTGGCGAGCTGTTTGCGCGGCGCCTTTCCGCCGGTGGACTTGCGGGCCGTTTGCTTTGTGCGGGCCATAGCGGTAGCGGAGCGGCGTGCGTGGAGGTTAGGTGCGGCGCGGCGTCCGGTGCTGCCTTGACAACGGGCCCGCGCGCCTCCGTGCTGCGCTTATATGCCCTCGGTTGCGCGTGGTGGGGGGAGGGCGGGCCAGAGTCTATATAGGGGGGCGGCGGGCGCGCTGGGCGCAGACCGTAGCCGACTCGCCAGCCGCTGCAGCTGCTGTTTGTGCACGTTTTGCTTTGCCCGAGGAAGGAAGGATGACAGGCCGCGGCAAGGGAGGAAAGGGGCTCGGCAAGGGTGGCGCCAAGCGGCACCGCAAGGTGTTGCGCGACAACATCCAGGGCATCACGAAGCCCGCCATCCGCCGCCTGGCTCGCAGGGGCGGCGTGAAGCGCATCTCTGGTCTGATCTACGAGGAGACCCGCGGGGTGCTGAAGGTGTTCCTGGAGAACGTGATCCGCGACGCGGTGACGTACACTGAGCACGCCAAGCGCAAGACTGTGACGGCCATGGACGTGGTGTACGCCCTGAAGAGGCAGGGGCGCACCCTGTACGGTTTCGGCGGTTAGGCTGCGTCGCAGCGGGCGCTGGCCTTCCCGCGGCCGTGCTTGTGGGTGGGAGAGACTAGAAAACGGCCCTTTTCAGGGCCACCACACTGTTCGGAAGTTGAAAAGTGCGAAAGAGTCTGTGTTGTTTGTTTGTTTCTTTCTTTCCGTTTGAGCGACGTGATGTGACTGGGAGGGGAGAAGGAAAGGAAACGTGTCATGTGGCTGGCTGTGTGTGGGAGCTGCTTCGTTTGTGTTTGTTATTGTGTGTCGTTGTATCGATCGCGACGGAGATGGCGGGCTGTGTGTTGTTGTGCGAGAGGCGGTGATTATTTGCTTGCGTGGTTTGGCTCTGTGTGTTTGCGGCGGCGTTGGGGTTTCCGAGGCAAGGCGTGTGGGCACAGGCGGCCGGATCAGCTGTTTCGTTCGTGTCGACGGCCGTTGCGCGCGGGAGTGGAGGGCGGTGTGTCGACACGCCTCCCTGTAACAATGGTCATTATTGCTGCCGTTGTCGTTTGGAAGGCGACTGCGACCGTGCAAAATGAATGAATGTGTGTGTGTGTGTTTGTTGGGCCACACGGGCTGTGTGGACGACAAGATGGCGGACGTGCGCCGGCGGCGGCTGTGCTGTGAAAGTGCAAAGTTAAAACAAAACAAGGTGCGGCGAGGACGACTGAAATTTTGCTTTGGACGTAGGTTTGTGTGGTGGCCCTGAAAAGGGCCGATTGTTGTGGGCCGGGCCGAGCCGAGCCGGCAAAGCGCGTTGCGTGCAGGGGAGCACGCGGCGCTGCGATTGCCTTGGCCTCCTTTAGGCCTTCTTCTCGGTCTTCTTTGGCAGCAGGACGGCCTGGATGTTGGGCAGGACACCACCCTGTGCGATGGTGACGCCCGACAGGAGCTTGTTGAGCTCCTCGTCGTTGCGGATGGCAAGCTGCAGGTGGCGCGGGATGATGCGCGTCTTCTTGTTGTCGCGGGCCGCGTTTCCGGCCAGCTCGAGCACCTCAGCCGCGAGGTACTCCATGACGGCGGCGAGGTAGACGGGCGCCCCGGCGCCGACGCGCTCTGCGTAGTTTCCCTTGCGCAGGAGGCGGTGGATTCTGCCGACCGGGAACTGGAGCCCAGCCCTGCTTGAGCGGGACTTTGACTTGCCCTTGACTTTGCCTCCCTTTCCGCGTCCGGACATGGCGATGGGCTAGCGACGGTGCACACGAAACGGAAACGAAAACGACCGGTGCGAGCGGCAGCGAGTCGAGCAGCGGAGTGCTTTTTTTTTTTTTTTTTTTTTTTTTTTTTTTTTTTTTTTATGTTTCATTCCAATCCCTTATGGGGAGAGGCGGGCGCACTGATGGCCTAATGCCATTTTGACGCCTTAGCTTATCTTACTTTGATACTGTTTGGACTCTCTTTATTTCAACATTGGGTGGATTTCTTATATACTATTCTTACATGCTATTCCTATTTCCTATCCGTATTCTATCTGATATCTAATTCTGACCGTTGTATTCTACTGTCTGTCTGGTTTTTTTTTTTTTTTTTTTTTTTTTTTTTTTTTTTTTTTTTTTTTTTTTTCACATCTTATCTAGTTTCTAGTTTGGAGGAGTATTCACAGCCCTGGCATTCGCCTTACTGCTGAGGGAAACCTCCTTAAAAACCTCAGCAAGGGTTGGGTGTTTTTTTTGTGCTTCTTTCCGTTTTTTGTATTGTTTTTTGTATTGTCTCTGTTGGTTTGCTTTATACATTCTCTTCCGTTTGGAGCAGGTGTTGTAGTATTCGCTGGTCCTTGTGTAAGTTTGCTATTTCTTCGTTTTGTGGGTCTACTATGTCTATTGCTGATATTACGGTGTGTGTTGGTATTGGGTATCGGTATGCAGGGAAGTTTGCGGTGTGGTATTCCTTTTTCAGTTCTTCTGTTGTGAGGGTGTTGCTTTTTAGTCTATTTAGTCCTATCCTATAACTTAGTTCTATTAGTCTATGCGATAATGGTTCTATCCTAGATTGGTCGTATACTATTGACTCTCCTGTGCTACATGGTACGTTCAGCGCAATTCGTAATATACGCCTTTCCGTTGCACACACTCTCTGGGTTTGTTGGTTGTGTGCCATCCAGACTGGGGCTGCGTATTCCAGTACTGGTCGGATGAATGCCTTGTATGTGTGCAGCATTGTCTCCGTGGTAGCTCCATGCCCCCTACCCCTGATAATCTTTATCAGCCCCATTCTGCGCCGCGCTTTTGCTAGTATTTCCGTGATGTGATTGCTCCAAGATAGAGTCCTGTCTAACGTGATGCCTAGATATTTGCCAGTGTCTTGCGGTGTAATGTTTTGTCCCCATAGTTGCACTGTGATGTCTTTTCGGCTTTGGCTTCTGTCCATTGTCCTGTTCCTATGCTGGAAAACTATAAGCTGGCTCTTGAGGGCGTTTGGTCTTATTTTCCATTTTGCTAGCCACGGCTCTAGCTTTTGAATGTATTGCGCTGTCATTTCAGAGAGTCCTGCCGCTGTCATAGAGTGACACCAGTAAGCCGTGTCATCGGCGTAGAGTGCTAGCCCTTCGTTCCACCTGGTGGGTTGTGGGATGTCATGTGTGTAAAGGGAGTACAGCAGTGGTGAGAGTATGGCTCCTTGCGGCACCCCTGCCTCTGGATAGAAGATGTTTGATGGCTTGCCGTTAACGTATACTCTAGTCGGTCTTTCGTCGAGTATATTTTTGAGTAGTGAGATTAGATTTTGAGGTAGTCCCATTTTCAGCAGCTTATAGTAAAGGCCAGCATGCCACACCTTATCGAAGGCTCTTTCTATGTCTAACATCAGTGTTGACGCGATGTCGCATAGGTTAAGTCCTTCTGTGATTTTGTTGCAGAGGCGTAGTATGGGATCGATGGTTGAGTGTTCTTTTCGGAAGCCTGCTTGAATTTTGGGGATGAGTTTGTTTTTGGTGCAGTAGTCCTGGATTCGGTTTGTGATTACTGTTTCGAAACATTTTCCCATCACTGGGAGTAGTGTTATCGGCCTGTAAGATAGTGGGTTATTGGGTGGTTTTCCAGGTTTGTGTAGCATTTTCACTTTTGCTGTCTTCCACTTTTTCGGGATGGTATGTAGCTTGATTGCTCCGTTGAATAAGGTTTTCATTGCTGTTAGTAACTTATCCTGTGGGGCTAGTCTTAGTTGTCGTCTGGTGATTCCGTCATGTCCTGGCGCGTTGTTTTTGCCGCTTCCGATGGCTTCTGTGATTTCTTTGTAGCTGATTTCTTCCATGAGTCTTGCTTCTTCCATATTGTGTACTGTGGGGGTGGACATTATGGTTGGTAGCTCCATTTTGACTATATTTTCGTGTTCTAGGTCGAATTTTTCATCCTCTGGGAGTTTGTGGATGTTCTCTAGCACATTTTTGAAAACTTCTGCTTTGTCCTTGTCTTGTGTTATGATGGTGTTGTTGTCTATAATAGGTGGTTCGGTTGAGTGTGAGTGGCCACAGATTTGTTTGAAAGTTTTCCAGAATAGTCCTGCCTGTCTGTGATCTAGTCTTCTGCAGGTTTGTGTCCATCTTTGGTTTCTATATTCGGCGAGTTGTTGTCTGACGAGTGTGTTGAGTCTGTTCCATTCTGTTTTGTGTTGATCATATTGTGTTTTTTTGAAAAGTTTGTAGACTTTTCGCTTCAGCTTGATGTTTTCGAGTATGTGAGAGGGGATTTGTTGGTATCCTGGGCGTATTCTTTTTTCAGGTGCTGCTTCTTCTGTTGCTTGTTTTATTGCAGAGGTCACTTTATCGTTGTATTCTTCGAGTTCTTCTACTGTGTTGATGTTGAGGGGAGCTGGTAGGGTGTTGGTGAGTATTTCCTTGTATTTTTGTTCGTTTATCTTGTTTAAGTCATGAATCGTCTTGATTTCCTTTCGTTTTGGAGTGATTTTAAACAAGTCCAGGCTGAAGATGAGCGGAAGGTGGTCACTACCGATACCGTCGCCGATCCACATATCGCTGCAGTGTATGCGTAGGTTGGCGCTACAGAGTATGTGGTCTGGTATGGAGCTTCCGAGGTGGTTGATGAACGTTGGCAGTTTATTCTCGAGTCGTATTATGTTTGGGTCATCGAGCAGATTGTCGAGGTCTCTTCCGTTAATGTTTGTCGCATGGTCCCCGAACGTTGTTGATCTAGCATTTAAGTCTCCTATAATTATGAACGGTCCTAGGTTTATTATGTATTGTATGAAGTCCAACGGTATTCTGTTTCTTGGCGGGACGTAGAGTGTGACTACGTTGATGGTGTTAAACAATTTGGTTTGGAGCCTGATGATTACTGCTTGGACATCGTTGAAGGCGGCGGGTACGTCGACGCGAATGGCTGGGATCTGTTGGTCATGGAATATGGCTACCCCTCCGTGGTTGGATCTGCTGTTAGGGTCTGTTGATGTGTCTTCTCTGTGGCAGATATAGTCTCTTATTTGTAGGGGAAGCTGGTTTGCTCTTGTTTCCGCGATCCCGAGGATTGATATATCCTCTTGGGTTGTTAGGTGTTCCAGCATCGGTTGTTTGGCTCGGAAACCGTTCGCGTTGACGAACCCTATTTTGAGTTGTCTTTTTCTGTTTATACTAGCGAAGGTGACTGTTCTTGTTGTGGGCCCCACACTCTGTTTCTGTTTTGTTTGTTCGTGTCGAGTGATTTTGTTTTTATCAGGAAGTGTAGGTAGTTTCCTGTTTGGTTCACCTCGAACTGCCTGTTGAAATACTGCTTTGATACCTTCTGTAGTTCGTTTGTGATTTTGTTTTTCTTTTCGGGGAACACGTTTATTAGTGCTACAGTGATGGCTCTGAGGAGGTCGTCGGTTTTGATATAGGTGTCTTCTGGTTTCTCTGCTTGTTTCGCTGGTTCATCAACGCATTTTACTGTGGCTGTTGTGTTCTCGCTGGTAGGTGCCGGTGGTCTTTTGGGGCATTTTGGGTCGTATGCTGCGTGTTGCTCGCCGCAGTTGGCGCAGCCGGGGTGGGGGTGCTTTATGGGCTCGGGTGCGGCGGCCGGTTGCGCGCGCGCCCCATTGGTCGGCGGCCGCAACAGGGCGAGCTGGTAAAGGTGCGGCGGCGGCTGGCGGCGGGTGCCACTGTGTGGGGAGACGCTGACTAGAGCGGAGCGCTTGCTACTGGTGTTGCTGCTGCCGTACGTTCGTTCGAGATGCCGCCCAAGACTAGCGGGAAGGCCGCCAAGAAGGCTGGCAAGGCGCAGAAGAACATTTCGAAGGGCGACAAGAAGAAGAAGCGCAAGAGGAAGGAGAGCTATGCCATCTACATCTACAAGGTGCTGAAGCAGGTGCACCCTGACACGGGCATCTCGTCGAAGGCGATGAGCATCATGAACAGCTTCGTGAACGACATTTTCGAGCGCATTGCGGCCGAGGCTTCTCGCCTGGCGCACTACAACAAGCGCTCGACCATCACGTCCCGCGAGATCCAGACCGCTGTGCGGCTGTTGCTGCCTGGCGAGCTGGCCAAGCACGCCGTGAGCGAGGGCACGAAGGCGGTGACCAAGTACACGAGCTCCAAGTAAGGAGGTGGCTCTGGAGTGGAAGGAAGGATGGAGAAGGCTCCTCCGTTGCGAGAGCGGCAAAACGGCCCTTTTCAGGGCCACCAACTTGCCTTTTGCGGGAAGGGCGGAATTGTTGTTGTTGTTGTTTGTGTGGACGGCTGTGATGTATGTGTGCATTTTGATTGTGGGTGGGGGGGGGGGGCGCGTCAAAGCGTGTTGCGGGGGACGGCCACGAGGTTGGTCGCCGTGGCGTGGAATGGTGGCACGCCTCGTTGGAGTGGTTTTGACCCATTGGTGGTGGTGTGTGTGTGTTACCTGTCTGCGAGGGGGGACAGTGCGATCGGCGACTTTTGTGTCACCGTAACGACGGCCGTTTGCGGGTTTGTTTTTTGCACATCATACATGGCGAGGGTGAAATGTGAAATGTTTTTGTTTGGTTTTTTTTTGCCGCCCACTATTCCCTTTGCTGTACGCCGAGTTTGACAATGGTGCGACGTAACTGCAGCGTGGAGGTGTGTGAGTGACGTTGAAATTGAACGTGCCATTAAGACGCATTGTTGTTGTATTGTACTGTACGTGTACGGCGACACGCACGATGATGTACCATTCGACTCTGATTTTTGATAGCCGTGTCTGACTGATTGCGTACGACGCACGCACACCGATGTCGTCATTCAAGATGCACGCGTGTCCAGTGCAGTACAGTAAGCGCGACGCTAGACGGCGGCGGCGGCGGCGGCGGCGGCGGCGGCGGTCGTCGTTTGTTTGGCGAATGTCTGTACACGTGTTTGTCTGTGTCCATCCGGTATGTATGTGTTTGTTTGAAAGTGTTTTGTGTGTCGGTGACGTGGTCCGATCCGTCGCCCCCTGAGTAACTGTCGATCGGCGCGATAGACCGGCGTCACGCAACTGAACCGAAGTCTTGGGCACACCCGTCATACTGTTGTACACCGTCGCGCTGAGAACGGTGACGAAAGGTTGACTTTGATCGGTCGAATGTCTGGGCAGAACGTGAGGAATGAGGCAAGAGTGCAAGGAGGGGGGGCAAAAGAGAGAGGAAGGGAAAAAGGGGAGAAACGCATTCGTAGAGCAACGGAACGTTCCCGTGTCGGAGGCGTATTGGAGCCGCACTGAAATGCGTTTAACGGCGGCGCGGCTGCAAGTGTCTGCCGTGGTGAACGTTACCTTTGACGGCTGCATTGGGCTTTGCTTTTGCTTTTGCTTTTGCTTTCGCTTTCGCTTTCGCTTTCGCTTTCCCGGATGTACGTAACGTTTGTTGATATGGTTGTGAGGAAGAGTGTATGACAGTGCCGTGCCGTCCATGTTCGTGTGCCCTCCCATTGTGTGTATGCTATTGTCTGTGTACTTGAATGATGTATGTAGGTGTTAGTGGACATGTTTCACCAGTGGGGGGAAATGGATCGTCGATAGTTGGCGTCACTCTGTCACGGTCGAGATGACGCACCCTCCGTACAGAAAGGTGTCGAGAAAGTGTGTGTGTGTGTGTGTGCGTCCGTGAATTGGCAGTGTTTGGAGGTGGGCGTGCCCTGCATGTGGCCCGGAAGGCTGTTCGTTTGGCGGTAGTGTTGTGTGGACAGGGGAGGGGCATGCGTAACGCTGCTGGCATGGCATTTCGGGAGATGGGAGGGGGCAAACGAGGAGCGGCGGCCAAAGAAAGGCGGGACGGGGAGGGGCGCGGTGTGGGTGGCTTGCGCCTGTGCTCGGCGTTGTGGTTTGTGCAAAAGAGGAGGAGAAAAACAATGAGTTGCCAGGGAGGGGAGCGGTGTTGTGTTGTGGTTGTCGTGGTGTAGCCGCAGACGCGGCTGTCAGTGAACGTGGCGAGACGGACGGATGCGCGGAGGGGCGGGGGCGGCGCATTTCGCCGGTGCCGTGCCGTGCCGTGCCGTGCCTGACAGCCGCGTGGTCGCTGTGTTGTTGGTGGCGTGGGGGCGAGGAGAGTACCGTACGGGTGTGCTTGTGCGCCGGAAATGGCACACTGCGCCTGCCCGTCTTGGAGGCTGATGGCTGTGGTGTGGAAATGGGGCGCGGTGATGTTGAAGCAGTTGAAGAACAGAAAAGAAACCAAGAAAACGGGAGGCGTGATGCGGCGGTGGTGGTGAGAGCGGGAAAAACAAAACAAACAAAAAAAAAAACAACAAAAAAAAGAAGGAAAAACAACAAGAAACAAAAAAGAAAACAAAAAGTCTATCAATATTAGAATGTAAATGGAAATGGAAATGGACCCAGGTATAACCTCCCTGCACAAATAGCAGAGAGTCCGATGATAATAGAAATGTGCCAGAATGTTAACGTCCCTACAAAACAAACCCAACGATAATATTAATGAAAGAATGAACCGTATGTAACATTGCAACAGACATAATGAAACCTGATAAATTGTATAAGGGCAGCAGCGTTGACCTTTGGCCCTGTATTCAGAATAAAAAGAGCCAAAGATCGTCACCCCAATGAAAAAGACACTGAAACACGTATGTAACATAGCAGCGATGGCGAGACATTGTAGCATCTGTGACCAGAGAGTTTGCGCTGGACCGCGCGAGTGTTGCGAGCGGTTCTCAGTCAGTCAGTCAGTCAGTCGGTCGGTCGTTGCGAGTCTGTAGGTCTGTCTAGTTGAGGGCTGTACTCTGTCAGTAGTCGTCGCGTGCAGTACGCTAATAGTCGTCATGCAGAGCGGTCGGTCAGTAGTAGCAGCCGAGTGCGGTTGTGTGATGTAGGCGGTCGGCAACACTGGTCAAGATGGTGAATAAGGTATACTGTGAATTAATATAATCATTAGATAATGAACAATTTTATTTATTGTAATTATTCTCCAACAAGTTCCCCAATAATAATTTTTATTTCAAAAGCATTTTTCAAACATTTAATTTTTTATTGAACTGAAGAGTTCGTTGCACTTCACATTTCATTCCACTTCTTTGAAGAAAAATTTCACTAAAATCACAAAAAAAAAAGAGAATATTATTATTTGCAATGCAGTTCCTCCAAGCGCTGCGCAACAAACAAGAGCAGAAATGTGACATCCATTTATTCTGAGGTAAGACTTTAATTCTGATTGTTTTGCACAGGGCCAAAGACCGATATTTCGGTTTAATTGAAGTTTCTTGTCACTGAACGGACTTTTAAATGTTGTGAAGAATTTATATTTGAGTCAGATTGCGAATTTAACATTTTTGTTGCCATTTTCAATACCTCTCATTGTGGGCGAGGTTACAATTAGCGCAATGTCCATTAGCATCCGTAAATAACATTGTCCATTATTTTAAATTTTGCGGGGAGGTTACAACGCACAAAAAAAAAAAAACAAAACAAAAAATTGCATTTGTATCCGCTCCTCAATTGTAGATACCCCTTACACAGCTGTGTGCAATGAATGAGTGCTGGCTGGTAATTAATTGCACTCCTTGGAGGGAAATGCCATAGGAAGTAGTCTTTAAAAAGTGAATGTTTTTCGTTAAAAGACAAAAGTTACTTTAGAAAAAAGTAATAGTGGGGCTTTTTGTCGTTGAACAAAATAAGTACAATGAACATACGTTATCAGATTTGCGCAAAATGCAGCTTCACACCACCTTTTGATTATAACACAATATACTATACATCGTCCCGAACCGTGACCAGAGTCGCGAGACGAGCAGAGCACGCCGCCGACGCCCGCTCAGTACAACCGTCCACCCGCTACTACTGTCGACCGACTACTACCTCTCCCGACTCGCGCTACAATATATATAACAACTGTTCCTGGCGACCCGGTGCGTGCCACTACTGTCGTCTGGCGCGGTCCAAGCGCCGACTAGCAACGATAAATAACTCTCTGGTCAGACAGAGATGCTGTCATGCCTCGCCATCGCTCTGGTAATGAATACATACGTGTTGCAGCGTGCGTACCACCGGAACACGCAGTGGCGGAGCCAAAGACTGTGTTGTCGAGGTCGAGTGCGAGCGGGAAGAGAGGCAGCGTCGGCACGGAGATGCAAGCGAGCGCGAGACGCACGGGGGCTGCGGCGTGGCGCGTTTGCGGTCGGCGCCTTTGGTGGCAACGGCCGGGACAAGCAGCGGTGTATGGTGTGGTGCGGGGCGGACAGGGGCGGCGGTGGACGGGGAGGAGGCGGCGCGACGACGGCATGGGGGCGAAAACGGGACGGGGGACGGCGGATGTTGAGAGGCGTCACGCGCGGACAGGACACAGACACAGAGACACACAGATTGGAAAGGGAGGGTGCGCGGTAATAATAGTTGGGAATGTGCGTACCGTGCGGGACGGGAGTGGGCGAGGAACACGGTCGTGGCCCCTGTTTTGGGTGCGTGTGATGACGTCGGTGTGTTGTGGGAAGGGAAGGTGCTGTGGCGGCGGCGCGTAATGGGCGTAGGCCGAAAAGAGAAAGGAACGTCGGCAGTGTGTTGGCAAGCGTCGGTTCGACTGCGACGTTGATGGGCAGGGCAGGGCGAGGTTAATGGTGGTAGGAGTAGGCGTGTGGGCGCACAAAATCTGCCGCTGCAGGCGGTGCCGTAACCGCCATGGCGGGAAGGAGAGAGGGCCAAAGAAAGAAAGAAAGAAAGAAAGAAAGAAGAAAACAAAAAAAAAAAAAAAAAAGGAGGAGGGGGGGGCGAAAGTGGAGAGGCGGTGGTGTGAGAAGGGCGGGGGCGGAAGGAAGGCAGGAAGGACAAGAGGCGAGGCGACGGCTTGCTTTGTGTATCGGTCGGTCTCTGGCTATGCTTCGTTTTCTGCAGCAGGGTCGGTGCGCGGCGTGGCTCGCGGCAGTGGGAACGCCTGGCGGCTGGACGGCCAGCAATGCGGTTGGATGGGCGGCCACAGCACCGCACCTGTGCCCGAGGAGGAGACGCTGGCGGCGGGCCCTGAGGTGAGGCCGGCTCGGCTCGGCTGGGGCTGTGGATGTGTAGGTGTGCGCCGCTGCTGCAACAACGAGTAAAACGCGAGAAGAAGGGATGGCGGTAGAGAGAGGAAAAAAAAAAGGTCGTGTTGTGTTGATGCGCAGGCAGACGCGTACAGAGAGACGAGCCCGGTCTGCAGCAGGGTGTGGCCGTGCCGAGTGCAGAGCAGCGGCGGCTCGGTTCGGTTCGGCCCGGCCCGGCCCGGCCCGGCGGGCCGCGCTGTTGTCGCGGACGTGAGCGCCCCCTGGCGGGTGGCCGGAGGCGGCGCGGCGTGTTGGACGTGTGGCTGGTGGCAGTGCACAATTTGCGAGTGGCTGGCGGTGTGGTGTGGCGGTTGGCGCGTCGGGCGGCGGAGAGAGAGAGAGAGGGGGAGGAGAGGTATGTGTTGCGGGCGCCCTTTGCTGCGCTGCGTCGTTGCGTGTGCCGTACAGGGCGGGCGCTTGTCGACTGTGTGGGCGGTGTGGCGAATTGGCGTGAAACGGCTGCCGAGAGGTGTGTGGTAGCGAGCCGGTCGGTGTCAGTGCGAAGGGGAATGTGCGTGCGTTTGGCGGTTTCGGTGTGCTTTTTGCGGCGTGAGAGTGGGGAATTAGTGGGGCCGGCTGTTGTGTTGGTTCCTTGTGTCTTGTGTCGCGTAGCTTGATGGCAACGTGGAAGGACGCCGGTTTCGTTTCGAGCCTTGCGTGTGGTTGTCGACGTTGACTGGTTGGCGTGTGCATGTGTGGGTCGCGAGTGCGTTTTTGGCTGGCTGTGTGTGTGTGTGTGTGTGTGTGTGTGTGTGTGTGTGTGTGTGTGTGTTTTGGGGGGGAAGGGGGAGGCGGTGGTGAAAGTGCAGTCGTTGCCACGGGCGCGTCGTCGGGTGGGGCTGGGGCTGTGCGTCGTGGCGGAAAGGTGGTAGGTTGCGGGAAGCGAGCCCGTCGTTGACGGTGTCGCGTGAGTTGTGACTCGAGTGGGGCGCGGGGCGCGGGACAGGAGCAGCGTGCCGCTGCGTCGTGGTCGTCAGCAGAGGCTGTGCGTGTGCTTGTCCTTTTTGTGGGCGGTTCGTGCGAGGCGTTTTTTGTTTCGTGTTGCCCTAGTTGTTAGTTTATTTTTTTTTTGTGTTTGTTATTTTGAGACGACGACTGGTTGGTGGCGTGCGCGCGAAGTGGCGGTGTGCGCTTCCCGTGTCGTTTTGTTTTTGTTTGGTTTTTTTGTTTTTGTGTGTTTTTTTTTTTTGCACTGGGCCCCGGGGGGTGGGTGGGTGCGTGTGTGTCGATTGCCGGCTGGCGAAAGGTGCGCCATCGGCGGGGTGGGTCGCCGGCACAAGTAGAGGCGGCGGCGTTGTTGCTGTTGTTGTGTGGTGTTTGTTTTGTTCGGCTGTGTCGGCGAGCTGTGTTGCGGTGCGTGTGAATGGTGGTGCAAAAGTGCTGGCGTTGGGGCTGCGACTGCGACGGCGGCGAGCCGCGGGCGCGCATGATAGTGATGTTGTGAACAGCGGCTGTGTACGGTAGTGGTGTTGTTGTAGCACGACGTGCATCCGGGCCGGCGCGGAAAGCGCAGTTGCGGGCGGTTGCCCTTCGGTGCCAGCCATGTCGCGTGAGCGGCGGGTTGCTCTGGTGTCGACACGTGGTGCTCTGGGTTGTTGTGTGGTGCCCTTTGGCCGGTGGGGGTGGTTCGCGTGTGTCTCGTTCGCGCTCGGTATCTGGTCGTGGTCGTGCTGCTCCCCCGTCTGTCGGCGGTTTTCGACGTCGTCTGTACGTTTTTGTTCGTTTGCGGCGTGCCTGCCGACGTCGTCCCGTCGCGACCTTTCAACCGAAAGTGTGGCGCCCGAAGGTGAACGAACGTAACCCTGACCTCGGCGCTTTACGCTGAGCCGAGCGAACCGAACCTAACCTGTGGTGTGGCGAGGTGAGCTCAGCCTGTGAGCCCCTAACGTCTACGTAAGGTAAGCTGTCCGGCTGACGCCTCACGTTTGAACGCTTTTTTTTAACCTAGCACTGACCCCTTAACCTAACGTGTAACCTAACCTAACCTCTGACGCCTGACGTGTTTGAATGCTTAACCTAAGTTTGACGCTTAACCTAACCCAAGTCCCCTTAACCTAACCCACGTCCACCTAACCCTAACCTAACCTAGACGTGTAAACGTAATGTGTAACGCGTAACGTGTAAGGTCGGCTGTCGTGTGTGCTGACGGCAGATTGGGTTGGTCTGTAGATTCGGATTGCGGTTTGCCTCGGTCGAGGGGTTGGGTCGGAAGCGGCGAGGGGCGGCGGCGCCTGTTGCGCAGGCGGCGTCCGTTTGCGGCGGGCAATTGTTGATAAACGGCTGTGAATGTTGGCGGGCGAGAGGAGGAGGACGGCGCGCGATGTGGCCCGACGGCTGCGGGCCGATCGGGAAACGGCGGGAGGGCGACGGAAGGCGATGGGGCGGCGGAGGCGCGTTTGCACGGCCGTCATCGCCGCACGCCTCGGCTTGTGTGGCTGTGGCGCCGGCCGCGCTGGCCGGGCTGCCGCGGCGACGGTGTGGGAGTTTTGCCGAAGGTTTGGCCATTGTGGCGGGTCGTCGGCTGGGGCTGTGGGGGCGGCATTTGGGCGGGGGCGGCGATTCTCGGCGGGCCGACCCAGGCTGTAGCGCGCGGTAGCTGCAGTTTGGCCGTGGTTTGCGGCGCTGCCGTGGCGACTGGTTGGCGACTGTGGTGTGGCTGTGTGTAGCCCCATCCTCGGTGGTTTGAAAGGCGCGGGCGGTTGTGGCGCAGGTTTGGGGCTGCTCCGCACAGGCTGTCGGACGTTGGGCGGTAGCAAGCGCGGGAGGCGCGGCGCGGCGGCGCGCAGAGTGGCGGCCGCTCTCTCGGCCGTCCGCGCCCGCCCGCGACACTGGCTGGGCCTTGTGATTCTCTGCTCTGCTGCTGTGCTGTGCTTGCGTGCCTGCCTGCCGTCCCGCTCGCTCTCGCTCTCGCTCTCGCTGTGTGTTACGCGCGTCGTCGAAATGGCAGATCAGGCGGCTACGAACGAGACTGCTGCGGCACCCGCCGCCACCGGCACTACGAAGAAGGCCAAGTCTGCGTCGTCTGCGAAGAAGCCGCGCGCCAAGCCTGCGCACCCGCGCACCTCTGAGATGGTGACGGCCGCCATCAAGAGTCTGAAGGAGCGCGGCGGGTCGTCGCTGCAGGCGATCAAGAAGTACATTGCCGCGCACTACAAGCTGGACGCGGAGAAGCTGGCGCCGTTTATCAAGAAGTACCTCAAGTCGGCCGTCGTGGCGGGCGAGCTGGTGCAGACGAAGGGGAAGGGCGCGTCCGGCTCGTTCAAGCTTGCCGGCGCCGGCGGCGGGGGGGCGGCCGAGGGCGGCAAGGCTCGTGCTGGCGGTGCCAAGAAGAAGCGCGCCGCTCCGGCCAGCAAGGAGAAGAAGGGCGCCCGTGCGGCCGGCGCAAAGAAGGCTGGTGGCGTGAAGGCGGCGACCGGTCGGAAGGCGGGCGCCGCCAAGAAGGCGTCTGCGGCGTCGGCCGCTCCCGCGGGTGCGAAGAAGGCGGCTGCGGCCAAGCCGGCCAAGGCCAAGTCGCCGTCGAAGGCGAAGAAGGCCGCCAAGGTTCCGACGAAGAAGCCGAAGGCGCCGCGCCCGAAGAAGGCGACGACGCCGTCTAAGGCGAAGGCTTCGCCCAAGAAGAAGAAGTAGAGTAGAGGAGAAAGAGATGGGAGAAAGGAAGGGTTTGGCGCTTGACTCCGTCGTCCCCACCCCCCGTCGTCGTCTAGTGGCGCGCAAGAGACGCGCGGCCCAAAACGGCCCTTCTCAGGGCCATCAAAGCACGTCGGGGAAGGTTTTGATTGTCGTGTTGCGTTTGGTGTGGGTGTCTGTCTGTCTGGCGTTTCTGTATGCCCGTGGGGATGCTGTTTGCGTGCCGTGGTGGTTGGATTGCGGGGGTCGGTGGCGGGTGTGGGCGGCGGTAGCGGTAAGCGGTGTTGTTGTTGATTGTCGCCGTGTTTGTGGCGGCGGCCGACGGTTGGTTTTCTGTCACGTTGTTTTGTTTGAATACGTTGGTTGGCTTGCCTGCGTTCGTTCTTCTCGGATGTCTGTCTTGTCTAGTCGTGTCTGGTCTTTGTTGTTTTGTTCCTTTGTGTGTGTGTGTGTGTGTTATGTTTTGCAACGGGGGGCACGTTGAGATGTGGAAGGAGTCGGCGGGGATTTCGGTGGCGTGTAGAGCGAGCGAGCGCGCCTGCCTGGCCGTTGGCCGTCGGAGTGGAGTGCGGGTTTGTTTTTGTGTTTTCGAAACGAAAGCGGCGGCCGGCCGGCCAGCCACCCGTGCGGTGTGACGTCGGCCGTTGGGTATTGTGCGCTTTGAGCGCCGGGGAGGGATGATGTGTGATTGTTGCGCGCTGCTAAGCAGGCAGGCAGAGTGAGCGGGTGTGGCGGACGGACGGGAAGTGGTGGTTGTTGTTTTTGGGTTGCGGGGCGAGAGGCAGGCGACCGACAAAGTTTGCTCGCGACGGAGAGATGTTAGTGGCCCTGAAAAGGGCCGTTTTTGTTTGTGCGGTGCGGTGCCGCGGCGCGGTTTAGGCGCGCTCGCCGCGGATGCGGCGCGCGAGCTGGATGTCCTTGGGCATGATGGTGACGCGCTTGGCGTGGATTGCGCACAGGTTGGTGTCTTCGAAGAGGCCGACGAGGTAGGCCTCGCTGGCCTCCTGCAGGGCCATGACTGCGGAGCTCTGGAAGCGCAGGTCGGTCTTGAAGTCCTGGGCGATCTCGCGCACTAGGCGCTGGAATGGCAGCTTGCGGATGAGCAGCTCTGTGCTCTTCTGGTAGCGCCTGATTTCTCGCAGGGCGACGGTGCCCGGCCTGTAGCGGTGGGGCTTCTTGACGCCTCCGGTGGCGGGCGCGCTCTTCCTCGCCGCCTTGGTGGCGAGCTGTTTGCGCGGCGCCTTTCCGCCGGTGGACTTGCGGGCCGTTTGCTTTGTGCGGGCCATAGCGGTAGCGGAGCGGCGTGCGTGGAGGTTAGGTGCGGCGCGGCGTCCGGTGCTGCCTTGACAACGGGCCCGCGCGCGCAGCAGTCTGATGGCTGGAAATTCCTGGTTTCCTGCTGTGATCGAAGTATTAGCCTGTTGGCTTCGCCTTCGAGCTTGGCTTGTACTGGAAAGGTTTGTGATACATATCTGTTAAGGTTGTCATGACTATTAACTGCGGTAATGGTGGATTTTTTTTTTTTTTTTTTTTTTTTTGAAATATAGTTGGAGACGAGACAGAACGATGATGATGTGCATGATTGTTAGTTGGTGCTGGGGATGATGTGTGGAGATGCTTGAGATGATTGTGGAGATAGAGAGAGAGAGAGAGAGAGACAGAGACAAATACATTTCAGTTATTGGTGGTACATTTACAATCAAATTGCCCATGTGCGTTAGATCCCCCAAAAGTACTACATCTAGTCGTATGACACATCCATATTTATTGTGTCTATAATCTATGATTAAGTAGGTAGAGAGACATAATTACTAGGTTGCTCTAGGTTATTATAGTTTAGTATATATATATCTTATTCTAGTCTTAGTGTTAAGTTTCTTCACTACGTCTGATAGCTGATTAACTATATATATATATATATATAACTTTTTTTTTGGGTGTTTTTTTTATTTTATTTTATTATTATTATAATTTTTTTTTTTTTTTTTTTTTTTTTTTTTTTTTTTTTTTCCTTTTACTCTGGGGTATGCTTAGCTAAATATTATGTTATGTGGTGTTCTATTATGTTTACTTTGTAATTGTTTATATTTTTAGTGTGATACATGCGACTGAGGCCTTCGTTTGTTAAGTTACAGACTGATTTTAGGTTAGTTGACAAGTTTGGGGTGTTGTCTTTTTTCAGTTTCTCAGTAGATCTGGCCATCTTGTAGTGGCCAGTCTGTGTATTCTGTGACCTAGGTTTCTTATTAGTGTATTTTGCGAGTTCTGTGTTTTTTCGTAGAATATCCGTGCTGACTGGCGGATTCTCTCTTGTAGCGGCTGGACTTGGGCGAGGTGGTGTAGCTCGGCTGTCGGGAAGTCCGCTGGCAGGTGTAGTGCTCGTCGGAGAGTGCGGTTTTGCACCCGTTGTAATCTTCCTGTGTGGGTGATGGCCGCATTACCCCACACGACCGCGGCGTACTCGAGGACTGGTCTCACCAGGGTGAGGTATAGCACGACCCCCAGCCTTGGTGGTAGAGATGAGTTCTGGTTCAGGACTGGGTAGAGTTGCCTTAGTCTTCCCAGTGCTTTGGCACGTATTGCCTCGATGTGTGGCTTCCATGTCAGACTTTTATCCAAAGTCAGGCCCAGGTATTTAGCTGTTTTCGTCCATGGTACCGGTGTGCCTGTGATGGTTATTTGCCGATACCTGGCTGGTAGTTTTCGACGGCAAATAGCAATAGCCTGGGTCTTGGTTGGGTTAAAGGACAGTCGCCACTTCTTTGCCCATTCCGTTAGTGTGTCGCAGGCTCCCTGTAGTCGTGCTTGTAGGTGGTTGGCACTTCTGCTCCGCGAGTACACGGCGGTATCGTCCGCGTATAGGGCGAACTGTACTCTGTTTACTGTTGGGAGGTCTGCTGTGTACAAGATGTAGAGCAGGGGGCCGAGTACACTACCCTGTGGTACCCCTGCTTGGATTCTTCTTACTCCGGATGTGCCGTCCTGCGCCCTCACGTGAAAAGTTCTTCCTTCTAGGTAGCTCTGGATCAGCCGTACGTGCGGCACTGGTACCCCCTGTACGAGTAGTTTGTACAGGAGGCCCTTGTGCCAAACGCAGTCGAATGCGCGGGAGACATCTAGTAGTACTGCTCCAAAGTACTCCTTGCGCTCGATGGCGTCCAGGGCTTCTTCGACGACCCTCAGCAGTTGGTGTGTAGTAGCATGCCCTCGTCGGAAGCCAAACTGTTCTTCTGGCAGCACTCGTACAACTTCTATATGTCGGAGGAGTCGTTTAGCGTATATCCGTTCGAATATTTTTGAGACCGCTGGCAGGAGACTGATCGGGCGGTAGCTGTTTGGTGACCTGGGGTCTTTTCCTGGTTTGGGCAGTGCTATGATTTCTGCATGTTTCCATGCCAGTGGGTACTGTGCAGATGTCAGGATGTTATTGAATGCTGCGGCGAGTAATGAGCTTGCAATTGGCGGCATTTGTTGTATCAGTTTGTTCGTTACTAGGTCTGGGCCTCCTGCCTTTCTTGGGTTGAGGGCTTTAATTTCTAGCTCCACTTCTTCGATTGATATGGGTTCTATGTTATCATCAGCTTGTTGCTGTAGGAACATTGGTAGTCGCTCTTCAACCAGCTGAATATGGGCATCGTCTACCGGGTCCTCGACTGGTTTAAAATTTTCTGCGAATACGTCCGCTAGGGCATTTGCCTTTGCGTCCGGTTCGCAGATGAATTCGTTGTTCACTTCTATCGGCGGTATTCTGCTTCCTTTTTGTAGCAGGCTCTTCGTGAGTTTCCACACTGATTGGTCGCTTGTGTTTATTTGCGCGACTTTTTCTTCCCATTCTTGGTATCTGTGAGCTTGTATATCTGCTTTTATTTGTCTCTGGAGTCTGTTGACTGTTCGTTTGGTGGTTGGCAGTCTGGTGTACAGCCACTCCCGGTTAAGGCGGTTCTTCTCCGCGATCATGGCGAGGATTGTGGGTGGCAGTTGCCTTGAGTTGTCCCTCTGATGTTGCGGTCTGTGTCGGGTCGCTGCTGTTGCTGCGTCTAGTGCTTTTGAGGTGAAGTGTAGTAGTGTGGCGTCCACCCCTGCTTCTGTAGGATCTGGGTATGCCACTAGTTCATGCTCCAGGTTGTGGTGGTACATTTCCCAGTTTATTCCGCGAGTGTTTATTCCTCTGTGTGCGGGTGCTTGAACTCCATCTAGGTCTAGGTCAATGATGACAGGGAGATGATCCGAGGACAGAGCCCTTCGTGTAGTGGCGTCGATGGCGTGTGGCACTCCTTTGACTACTGCAATATCTAGCACATCGTGACGTCCTCTGGATGGGATGCTGGTAGGATCATGTGGCCCAATGACTATGGCATTATGTCTGTCTGCTGTGCGCAGGAGTCGTCGTCCGCTGTTGTTCGTGATCCTGCTATTCCAGGCAGTATTCTTGGCATTAAAGTCTCCGCCTAGAAAGGTGTTCCCTCTCATTGAAAGCAGTGCGTCAAAGTCTGCTTCCTCAAGGGTGCCTCTGGGCGGCCTGTATACTGCCACGAATTGGATGCGTCCCCTCGATGTGTCTATTGCCACTCCTGTTGCTTCACAGGGCCCGCGCGCCTCCGTGCTGCGCTTATATGCCCTCGGTTGCGCGTGGTGGGGGGAGGGCGGGCCAGAGTCTATATAGGGGGGCGGCGGGCGCGCTGGGCGCAGACCGTAGCCGACTCGCCAGCCGCTGCAGCTGCTGTTTGTGCACGTTTTGCTTTGCCCGAGGAAGGAAGGATGACAGGCCGCGGCAAGGGAGGAAAGGGGCTCGGCAAGGGTGGCGCCAAGCGGCACCGCAAGGTGTTGCGCGACAACATCCAGGGCATCACGAAGCCCGCCATCCGCCGCCTGGCTCGCAGGGGCGGCGTGAAGCGCATCTCTGGTCTGATCTACGAGGAGACCCGCGGGGTGCTGAAGGTGTTCCTGGAGAACGTGATCCGCGACGCGGTGACGTACACTGAGCACGCCAAGCGCAAGACTGTGACGGCCATGGACGTGGTGTACGCCCTGAAGAGGCAGGGGCGCACCCTGTACGGTTTCGGCGGTTAGGCTGCGTCGCAGCGGGCGCTGGCCTTCCCGCGGCCGTGCTTGTGGGTGGGAGAGACTAGAAAACGGCCCTTTTCAGGGCCACCACACTGTTCGGAAGTTGAAAAGTGCGAAAGAGTCTGTGTTGTTTGTTTGTTTCTTTCTTTCCGTTTGAGCGACGTGATGTGACTGGGAGGGGAGAAGGAAAGGAAACGTGTCATGTGGCTGGCTGTGTGTGGGAGCTGCTTCGTTTGTGTTTGTTATTGTGTGTCGTTGTATCGATCGCGACGGAGATGGCGGGCTGTGTGTTGTTGTGCGAGAGGCGGTGATTATTTGCTTGCGTGGTTTGGCTCTGTGTGTTTGCGGCGGCGTTGGGGTTTCCGAGGCAAGGCGTGTGGGCACAGGCGGCCGGATCAGCTGTTTCGTTCGTGTCGACGGCCGTTGCGCGCGGGAGTGGAGGGCGGTGTGTCGACACGCCTCCCTGTAACAATGGTCATTATTGCTGCCGTTGTCGTTTGGAAGGCGACTGCGACCGTGCAAAATGAATGAATGTGTGTGTGTGTGTTTGTTGGGCCACACGGGCTGTGTGGACGACAAGATGGCGGACGTGCGCCGGCGGCGGCTGTGCTGTGAAAGTGCAAAGTTAAAACAAAACAAGGTGCGGCGAGGACGACTGAAATTTTGCTTTGGACGTAGGTTTGTGTGGTGGCCCTGAAAAGGGCCGATTGTTGTGGGCCGGGCCGAGCCGAGCCGGCAAAGCGCGTTGCGTGCAGGGGAGCACGCGGCGCTGCGATTGCCTTGGCCTCCTTTAGGCCTTCTTCTCGGTCTTCTTTGGCAGCAGGACGGCCTGGATGTTGGGCAGGACACCACCCTGTGCGATGGTGACGCCCGACAGGAGCTTGTTGAGCTCCTCGTCGTTGCGGATGGCAAGCTGCAGGTGGCGCGGGATGATGCGCGTCTTCTTGTTGTCGCGGGCCGCGTTTCCGGCCAGCTCGAGCACCTCAGCCGCGAGGTACTCCATGACGGCGGCGAGGTAGACGGGCGCCCCGGCGCCGACGCGCTCTGCGTAGTTTCCCTTGCGCAGGAGGCGGTGGATTCTGCCGACCGGGAACTGGAGCCCAGCCCTGCTTGAGCGGGACTTTGACTTGCCCTTGACTTTGCCTCCCTTTCCGCGTCCGGACATGGCGATGGGCTAGCGACGGTGCACACGAAACGGAAACGAAAACGACCGGTGCGAGCGGCAGCGAGTCGAGCAGCGGAGTGCGTGCCGGCGCAGCCGGGGTGGGGGTGCTTTATGGGCTCGGGTGCGGCGGCCGGTTGCGCGCGCGCCCCATTGGTCGGCGGCCGCAACAGGGCGAGCTGGTAAAGGTGCGGCGGCGGCTGGCGGCGGGTGCCACTGTGTGGGGAGACGCTGACTAGAGCGGAGCGCTTGCTACTGGTGTTGCTGCTGCCGTACGTTCGTTCGAGATGCCGCCCAAGACTAGCGGGAAGGCCGCCAAGAAGGCTGGCAAGGCGCAGAAGAACATTTCGAAGGGCGACAAGAAGAAGAAGCGCAAGAGGAAGGAGAGCTATGCCATCTACATCTACAAGGTGCTGAAGCAGGTGCACCCTGACACGGGCATCTCGTCGAAGGCGATGAGCATCATGAACAGCTTCGTGAACGACATTTTCGAGCGCATTGCGGCCGAGGCTTCTCGCCTGGCGCACTACAACAAGCGCTCGACCATCACGTCCCGCGAGATCCAGACCGCTGTGCGGCTGTTGCTGCCTGGCGAGCTGGCCAAGCACGCCGTGAGCGAGGGCACGAAGGCGGTGACCAAGTACACGAGCTCCAAGTAAGGAGGTGGCTCTGGAGTGGAAGGAAGGATGGAGAAGGCTCCTCCGTTGCGAGAGCGGCAAAACGGCCCTTTTCAGGGCCACCAACTTGCCTTTTGCGGGAAGGGCGGAATTGTTGTTGTTGTTGTTTGTGTGGACGGCTGTGATGTATGTGTGCATTTTGATTGTGGGTGGGGGGGGGGCGCGTCAAAGCGTGTTGCGGGGGACGGCCACGAGGTTGGTCGCCGTGGCGTGGAATGGTGGCACGCCTCGTTGGAGTGGTTTTGACCCATTGGTGGTGGTGTGTGTGTGTGTTACCTGTCTGCGAGGGGGGACAGTGCGATCGGCGACTTTTGTGTCACCGTAACGACGGCCGTTTGCGGGTTTGTTTTTTGCACATCATACATGGCGAGGGTGAAATGTGAAATGTTTTTGTTTGGTTTTTTTTTGCCGCCCACTATTCCCTTTGCTGTACGCCGAGTTTGACAATGGTGCGACGTAACTGCAGCGTGGAGGTGTGTGAGTGACGTTGAAATTGAACGTGCCATTAAGACGCATTGTTGTTGTATTGTACTGTACGTGTACGGCGACACGCACGATGATGTACCATTCGACTCTGATTTTTGATAGCCGTGTCTGACTGATTGCGTACGACGCACGCACACCGATGTCGTCATTCAAGATGCACGCGTGTCCAGTGCAGTACAGTAAGCGCGACGCTAGACGGCGGCGGCGGCGGCGGCGGCGGCGGCGGCGGTCGTCGTTTGTTTGGCGAATGTCTGTACACGTGTTTGTCTGTGTCCATCCGGTATGTATGTGTTTGTTTGAAAGTGTTTTGTGTGTCGGTGACGTGGTCCGATCCGTCGCCCCCTGAGTAACTGTCGATCGGCGCGATAGACCGGCGTCACGCAACTGAACCGAAGTCTTGGGCACACCCGTCATACTGTTGTACACCGTCGCGCTGAGAACGGTGACGAAAGGTTGACTTTGATCGGTCGAATGTCTGGGCAGAACGTGAGGAATGAGGCAAGAGTGCAAGGAGGGGGGGCAAAAGAGAGAGGAAGGGAAAAAGGGGAGAAACGCATTCGTAGAGCAACGGAACGTTCCCGTGTCGGAGGCGTATTGGAGCCGCACTGAAATGCGTTTAACGGCGGCGCGGCTGCAAGTGTCTGCCGTGGTGAACGTTACCTTTGACGGCTGCATTGGGCTTTGCTTTTGCTTTTGCTTTTGCTTTCGCTTTCGCTTTCGCTTTCGCTTTCCCGGATGTACGTAACGTTTGTTGATATGGTTGTGAGGAAGAGTGTATGACAGTGCCGTGCCGTCCATGTTCGTGTGCCCTCCCATTGTGTGTATGCTATTGTCTGTGTACTTGAATGATGTATGTAGGTGTTAGTGGACATGTTTCACCAGTGGGGGGAAATGGATCGTCGATAGTTGGCGTCACTCTGTCACGGTCGAGATGACGCACCCTCCGTACAGAAAGGTGTCGAGAAAGTGTGTGTGTGTGTGTGTGCGTCCGTGAATTGGCAGTGTTTGGAGGTGGGCGTGCCCTGCATGTGGCCCGGAAGGCTGTTCGTTTGGCGGTAGTGTTGTGTGGACAGGGGAGGGGCATGCGTAACGCTGCTGGCATGGCATTTCGGGAGATGGGAGGGGGCAAACGAGGAGCGGCGGCCAAAGAAAGGCGGGACGGGGAGGGGCGCGGTGTGGGTGGCTTGCGCCTGTGCTCGGCGTTGTGGTTTGTGCAAAAGAGGAGGAGAAAAACAATGAGTTGCCAGGGAGGGGAGCGGTGTTGTGTTGTGGTTGTCGTGGTGTAGCCGCAGACGCGGCTGTCAGTGAACGTGGCGAGACGGACGGATGCGCGGAGGGGCGGGGGCGGCGCATTTCGCCGGTGCCGTGCCGTGCCGTGCCGTGCCTGACAGCCGCGTGGTCGCTGTGTTGTTGGTGGCGTGGGGGCGAGGAGAGTACCGTACGGGTGTGCTTGTGCGCCGGAAATGGCACACTGCGCCTGCCCGTCTTGGAGGCTGATGGCTGTGGTGTGGAAATGGGGCGCGGTGATGTTGAAGCAGTTGAAGAACAGAAAAGAAACCAAGAAAACGGGAGGCGTGATGCGGCGGTGGTGGTGAGAGCGGGAAAAACAAAACAAACAAAAAAAAAACAACAAAAAAAAGAAGGAAAAACAACAAGAAACAAAAAAGAAAACAAAAAGTCTATCAATATTAGAATGTAAATGGAAATGGAAATGGACCCAGGTATAACCTCCCTGCACAAATAGCAGAGAGTCCGATGATAATAGAAATGTGCCAGAATGTTAACGTCCCTACAAAACAAACCCAACGATAATATTAATGAAAGAATGAACCGTATGTAACATTGCAACAGACATAATGAAACCTGATAAATTGTATAAGGGCAGCAGCGTTGACCTTTGGCCCTGTATTCAGAATAAAAAGAGCCAAAGATCGTCACCCCAATGAAAAAGACACTGAAACACGTATGTAACATAGCAGCGATGGCGAGACATTGTAGCATCTGTGACCAGAGAGTTTGCGCTGGACCGCGCGAGTGTTGCGAGCGGTTCTCAGTCAGTCAGTCAGTCAGTCGGTCGGTCGTTGCGAGTCTGTAGGTCTGTCTAGTTGAGGGCTGTACTCTGTCAGTAGTCGTCGCGTGCAGTACGCTAATAGTCGTCATGCAGAGCGGTCGGTCAGTAGTAGCAGCCGAGTGCGGTTGTGTGATGTAGGCGGTCGGCAACACTGGTCAAGATGGTGAATAAGGTATACTGTGAATTAATATAATCATTAGATAATGAACAATTTTATTTATTGTAATTATTCTCCAACAAGTTCCCCAATAATAATTTTTATTTCAAAAGCATTTTTCAAACATTTAATTTTTTATTGAACTGAAGAGTTCGTTGCACTTCACATTTCATTCCACTTCTTTGAAGAAAAATTTCACTAAAATCACAAAAAAAAAAAGAGAATATTATTATTTGCAATGCAGTTCCTCCAAGCGCTGCGCAACAAACAAGAGCAGAAATGTGACATCCATTTATTCTGAGGTAAGACTTTAATTCTGATTGTTTTGCACAGGGCCAAAGACCGATATTTCGGTTTAATTGAAGTTTCTTGTCACTGAACGGACTTTTAAATGTTGTGAAGAATTTATATTTGAGTCAGATTGCGAATTTAACATTTTTGTTGCCATTTTCAATACCTCTCATTGTGGGCGAGGTTACAATTAGCGCAATGTCCATTAGCATCCGTAAATAACATTGTCCATTATTTTAAATTTTGCGGGGAGGTTACAACGCACAAAAAAAAAAAAACAAAACAAAAAATTGCATTTGTATCCGCTCCTCAATTGTAGATACCCCTTACACAGCTGTGTGCAATGAATGAGTGCTGGCTGGTAATTAATTGCACTCCTTGGAGGGAAATGCCATAGGAAGTAGTCTTTAAAAAGTGAATGTTTTTCGTTAAAAGACAAAAGTTACTTTAGAAAAAAGTAATAGTGGGGCTTTTTGTCGTTGAACAAAATAAGTACAATGAACATACGTTATCAGATTTGCGCAAAATGCAGCTTCACACCACCTTTTGATTATAACACAATATACTATACATCGTCCCGAACCGTGACCAGAGTCGCGAGACGAGCAGAGCACGCCGCCGACGCCCGCTCAGTACAACCGTCCACCCGCTACTACTGTCGACCGACTACTACCTCTCCCGACTCGCGCTACAATATATATAACAACTGTTCCTGGCGACCCGGTGCGTGCCACTACTGTCGTCTGGCGCGGTCCAAGCGCCGACTAGCAACGATAAATAACTCTCTGGTCAGACAGAGATGCTGTCATGCCTCGCCATCGCTCTGGTAATGAATACATACGTGTTGCAGCGTGCGTACCACCGGAACACGCAGTGGCGGAGCCAAAGACTGTGTTGTCGAGGTCGAGTGCGAGCGGGAAGAGAGGCAGCGTCGGCACGGAGATGCAAGCGAGCGCGAGACGCACGGGGGCTGCGGCGTGGCGCGTTTGCGGTCGGCGCCTTTGGTGGCAACGGCCGGGACAAGCAGCGGTGTATGGTGTGGTGCGGGGCGGACAGGGGCGGCGGTGGACGGGGAGGAGGCGGCGCGACGACGGCATGGGGGCGAAAACGGGACGGGGGACGGCGGATGTTGAGAGGCGTCACGCGCGGACAGGACACAGACACAGAGACACACAGATTGGAAAGGGAGGGTGCGCGGTAATAATAGTTGGGAATGTGCGTACCGTGCGGGACGGGAGTGGGCGAGGAACACGGTCGTGGCCCCTGTTTTGGGTGCGTGTGATGACGTCGGTGTGTTGTGGGAAGGGAAGGTGCTGTGGCGGCGGCGCGTAATGGGCGTAGGCCGAAAAGAGAAAGGAACGTCGGCAGTGTGTTGGCAAGCGTCGGTTCGACTGCGACGTTGATGGGCAGGGCAGGGCGAGGTTAATGGTGGTAGGAGTAGGCGTGTGGGCGCACAAAATCTGCCGCTGCAGGCGGTGCCGTAACCGCCATGGCGGGAAGGAGAGAGGGCCAAAGAAAGAAAGAAAGAAAGAAAGAAAGAAGAAAACAAAAAAAAAAAAAAAAAGGAGGAGGGGGGGGCGAAAGTGGAGAGGCGGTGGTGTGAGAAGGGCGGGGGCGGAAGGAAGGCAGGAAGGACAAGAGGCGAGGCGACGGCTTGCTTTGTGTATCGGTCGGTCTCTGGCTATGCTTCGTTTTCTGCAGCAGGGTCGGTGCGCGGCGTGGCTCGCGGCAGTGGGAACGCCTGGCGGCTGGACGGCCAGCAATGCGGTTGGATGGGCGGCCACAGCACCGCACCTGTGCCCGAGGAGGAGACGCTGGCGGCGGGCCCTGAGGTGAGGCCGGCTCGGCTCGGCTGGGGCTGTGGATGTGTAGGTGTGCGCCGCTGCTGCAACAACGAGTAAAACGCGAGAAGAAGGGATGGCGGTAGAGAGAGGAAAAAAAAAAGGTCGTGTTGTGTTGATGCGCAGGCAGACGCGTACAGAGAGACGAGCCCGGTCTGCAGCAGGGTGTGGCCGTGCCGAGTGCAGAGCAGCGGCGGCTCGGTTCGGTTCGGCCCGGCCCGGCCCGGCCCGGCGGGCCGCGCTGTTGTCGCGGACGTGAGCGCCCCCTGGCGGGTGGCCGGAGGCGGCGCGGCGTGTTGGACGTGTGGCTGGTGGCAGTGCACAATTTGCGAGTGGCTGGCGGTGTGGTGTGGCGGTTGGCGCGTCGGGCGGCGGAGAGAGAGAGAGAGGGGGAGGAGAGGTATGTGTTGCGGGCGCCCTTTGCTGCGCTGCGTCGTTGCGTGTGCCGTACAGGGCGGGCGCTTGTCGACTGTGTGGGCGGTGTGGCGAATTGGCGTGAAACGGCTGCCGAGAGGTGTGTGGTAGCGAGCCGGTCGGTGTCAGTGCGAAGGGGAATGTGCGTGCGTTTGGCGGTTTCGGTGTGCTTTTTGCGGCGTGAGAGTGGGGAATTAGTGGGGCCGGCTGTTGTGTTGGTTCCTTGTGTCTTGTGTCGCGTAGCTTGATGGCAACGTGGAAGGACGCCGGTTTCGTTTCGAGCCTTGCGTGTGGTTGTCGACGTTGACTGGTTGGCGTGTGCATGTGTGGGTCGCGAGTGCGTTTTTGGCTGGCTGTGTGTGTGTGTGTGTGTGTGTGTGTGTGTGTGTGTGTGTGTGTGTGTGTTTTGGGGGGGAAGGGGGAGGCGGTGGTGAAAGTGCAGTCGTTGCCACGGGCGCGTCGTCGGGTGGGGCTGGGGCTGTGCGTCGTGGCGGAAAGGTGGTAGGTTGCGGGAAGCGAGCCCGTCGTTGACGGTGTCGCGTGAGTTGTGACTCGAGTGGGGCGCGGGGCGCGGGACAGGAGCAGCGTGCCGCTGCGTCGTGGTCGTCAGCAGAGGCTGTGCGTGTGCTTGTCCTTTTTGTGGGCGGTTCGTGCGAGGCGTTTTTTGTTTCGTGTTGCCCTAGTTGTTAGTTTATTTTTTTTTTGTGTTTGTTATTTTGAGACGACGACTGGTTGGTGGCGTGCGCGCGAAGTGGCGGTGTGCGCTTCCCGTGTCGTTTTGTTTTTGTTTGGTTTTTTTGTTTTTGTGTGTTTTTTTTTTTTGCACTGGGCCCCGGGGGGTGGGTGGGTGCGTGTGTGTCGATTGCCGGCTGGCGAAAGGTGCGCCATCGGCGGGGTGGGTCGCCGGCACAAGTAGAGGCGGCGGCGTTGTTGCTGTTGTTGTGTGGTGTTTGTTTTGTTCGGCTGTGTCGGCGAGCTGTGTTGCGGTGCGTGTGAATGGTGGTGCAAAAGTGCTGGCGTTGGGGCTGCGACTGCGACGGCGGCGAGCCGCGGGCGCGCATGATAGTGATGTTGTGAACAGCGGCTGTGTACGGTAGTGGTGTTGTTGTAGCACGACGTGCATCCGGGCCGGCGCGGAAAGCGCAGTTGCGGGCGGTTGCCCTTCGGTGCCAGCCATGTCGCGTGAGCGGCGGGTTGCTCTGGTGTCGACACGTGGTGCTCTGGGTTGTTGTGTGGTGCCCTTTGGCCGGTGGGGGTGGTTCGCGTGTGTCTCGTTCGCGCTCGGTATCTGGTCGTGGTCGTGCTGCTCCCCCGTCTGTCGGCGGTTTTCGACGTCGTCTGTACGTTTTTGTTCGTTTGCGGCGTGCCTGCCGACGTCGTCCCGTCGCGACCTTTCAACCGAAAGTGTGGCGCCCGAAGGTGAACGAACGTAACCCTGACCTCGGCGCTTTACGCTGAGCCGAGCGAACCGAACCTAACCTGTGGTGTGGCGAGGTGAGCTCAGCCTGTGAGCCCCTAACGTCTACGTAAGGTAAGCTGTCCGGCTGACGCCTCACGTTTGAACGCTTTTTTTTAACCTAGCACTGACCCCTTAACCTAACGTGTAACCTAACCTAACCTCTGACGCCTGACGTGTTTGAATGCTTAACCTAAGTTTGACGCTTAACCTAACCCAAGTCCCCTTAACCTAACCCACGTCCACCTAACCCTAACCTAACCTAGACGTGTAAACGTAATGTGTAACGCGTAACGTGTAAGGTCGGCTGTCGTGTGTGCTGACGGCAGATTGGGTTGGTCTGTAGATTCGGATTGCGGTTTGCCTCGGTCGAGGGGTTGGGTCGGAAGCGGCGAGGGGCGGCGGCGCCTGTTGCGCAGGCGGCGTCCGTTTGCGGCGGGCAATTGTTGATAAACGGCTGTGAATGTTGGCGGGCGAGAGGAGGAGGACGGCGCGCGATGTGGCCCGACGGCTGCGGGCCGATCGGGAAACGGCGGGAGGGCGACGGAAGGCGATGGGGCGGCGGAGGCGCGTTTGCACGGCCGTCATCGCCGCACGCCTCGGCTTGTGTGGCTGTGGCGCCGGCCGCGCTGGCCGGGCTGCCGCGGCGACGGTGTGGGAGTTTTGCCGAAGGTTTGGCCATTGTGGCGGGTCGTCGGCTGGGGCTGTGGGGGCGGCATTTGGGCGGGGGCGGCGATTCTCGGCGGGCCGACCCAGGCTGTAGCGCGCGGTAGCTGCAGTTTGGCCGTGGTTTGCGGCGCTGCCGTGGCGACTGGTTGGCGACTGTGGTGTGGCTGTGTGTAGCCCCATCCTCGGTGGTTTGAAAGGCGCGGGCGGTTGTGGCGCAGGTTTGGGGCTGCTCCGCACAGGCTGTCGGACGTTGGGCGGTAGCAAGCGCGGGAGGCGCGGCGCGGCGGCGCGCAGAGTGGCGGCCGCTCTCTCGGCCGTCCGCGCCCGCCCGCGACACTGGCTGGGCCTTGTGATTCTCTGCTCTGCTGCTGTGCTGTGCTTGCGTGCCTGCCTGCCGTCCCGCTCGCTCTCGCTCTCGCTCTCGCTGTGTGTTACGCGCGTCGTCGAAATGGCAGATCAGGCGGCTACGAACGAGACTGCTGCGGCACCCGCCGCCACCGGCACTACGAAGAAGGCCAAGTCTGCGTCGTCTGCGAAGAAGCCGCGCGCCAAGCCTGCGCACCCGCGCACCTCTGAGATGGTGACGGCCGCCATCAAGAGTCTGAAGGAGCGCGGCGGGTCGTCGCTGCAGGCGATCAAGAAGTACATTGCCGCGCACTACAAGCTGGACGCGGAGAAGCTGGCGCCGTTTATCAAGAAGTACCTCAAGTCGGCCGTCGTGGCGGGCGAGCTGGTGCAGACGAAGGGGAAGGGCGCGTCCGGCTCGTTCAAGCTTGCCGGCGCCGGCGGCGGGGGGGCGGCCGAGGGCGGCAAGGCTCGTGCTGGCGGTGCCAAGAAGAAGCGCGCCGCTCCGGCCAGCAAGGAGAAGAAGGGCGCCCGTGCGGCCGGCGCAAAGAAGGCTGGTGGCGTGAAGGCGGCGACCGGTCGGAAGGCGGGCGCCGCCAAGAAGGCGTCTGCGGCGTCGGCCGCTCCCGCGGGTGCGAAGAAGGCGGCTGCGGCCAAGCCGGCCAAGGCCAAGTCGCCGTCGAAGGCGAAGAAGGCCGCCAAGGTTCCGACGAAGAAGCCGAAGGCGCCGCGCCCGAAGAAGGCGACGACGCCGTCTAAGGCGAAGGCTTCGCCCAAGAAGAAGAAGTAGAGTAGAGGAGAAAGAGATGGGAGAAAGGAAGGGTTTGGCGCTTGACTCCGTCGTCCCCACCCCCCGTCGTCGTCTAGTGGCGCGCAAGAGACGCGCGGCCCAAAACGGCCCTTCTCAGGGCCATCAAAGCACGTCGGGGAAGGTTTTGATTGTCGTGTTGCGTTTGGTGTGGGTGTCTGTCTGTCTGTCTGTCTGGCGTTTCTGTATGCCCGTGGGGATGCTGTTTGCGTGCCGTGGTGGTTGGATTGCGGGGGTCGGTGGCGGGTGTGGGCGGCGGTAGCGGTAAGCGGTGTTGTTGTTGATTGTCGCCGTGTTTGTGGCGGCGGCCGACGGTTGGTTTTCTGTCACGTTGTTTTGTTTGAATACGTTGGTTGGCTTGCCTGCGTTCGTTCTTCTCGGATGTCTGTCTTGTCTAGTCGTGTCTGGTCTTTGTTGTTTTGTTCCTTTGTGTGTGTGTGTGTGTGTTATGTTTTGCAACGGGGGGCACGTTGAGATGTGGAAGGAGTCGGCGGGGATTTCGGTGGCGTGTAGAGCGAGCGAGCGCGCCTGCCTGGCCGTTGGCCGTCGGAGTGGAGTGCGGGTTTGTTTTTGTGTTTTCGAAACGAAAGCGGCGGCCGGCCGGCCAGCCACCCGTGCGGTGTGACGTCGGCCGTTGGGTATTGTGCGCTTTGAGCGCCGGGGAGGGATGATGTGTGATTGTTGCGCGCTGCTAAGCAGGCAGGCAGAGTGAGCGGGTGTGGCGGACGGACGGGAAGTGGTGGTTGTTGTTTTTGGGTTGCGGGGCGAGAGGCAGGCGACCGACAAAGTTTGCTCGCGACGGAGAGATGTTAGTGGCCCTGAAAAGGGCCGTTTTTGTTTGTGCGGTGCGGTGCCGCGGCGCGGTTTAGGCGCGCTCGCCGCGGATGCGGCGCGCGAGCTGGATGTCCTTGGGCATGATGGTGACGCGCTTGGCGTGGATTGCGCACAGGTTGGTGTCTTCGAAGAGGCCGACGAGGTAGGCCTCGCTGGCCTCCTGCAGGGCCATGACTGCGGAGCTCTGGAAGCGCAGGTCGGTCTTGAAGTCCTGGGCGATCTCGCGCACTAGGCGCTGGAATGGCAGCTTGCGGATGAGCAGCTCTGTGCTCTTCTGGTAGCGCCTGATTTCTCGCAGGGCGACGGTGCCCGGCCTGTAGCGGTGGGGCTTCTTGACGCCTCCGGTGGCGGGCGCGCTCTTCCTCGCCGCCTTGGTGGCGAGCTGTTTGCGCGGCGCCTTTCCGCCGGTGGACTTGCGGGCCGTTTGCTTTGTGCGGGCCATAGCGGTAGCGGAGCGGCGTGCGTGGAGGTTAGGTGCGGCGCGGCGTCCGGTGCTGCCTTGACAACGGGCCCGCGCGCCTCCGTGCTGCGCTTATATGCCCTCGGTTGCGCGTGGTGGGGGGAGGGCGGGCCAGAGTCTATATAGGGGGGCGGCGGGCGCGCTGGGCGCAGACCGTAGCCGACTCGCCAGCCGCTGCAGCTGCTGTTTGTGCACGTTTTGCTTTGCCCGAGGAAGGAAGGATGACAGGCCGCGGCAAGGGAGGAAAGGGGCTCGGCAAGGGTGGCGCCAAGCGGCACCGCAAGGTGTTGCGCGACAACATCCAGGGCATCACGAAGCCCGCCATCCGCCGCCTGGCTCGCAGGGGCGGCGTGAAGCGCATCTCTGGTCTGATCTACGAGGAGACCCGCGGGGTGCTGAAGGTGTTCCTGGAGAACGTGATCCGCGACGCGGTGACGTACACTGAGCACGCCAAGCGCAAGACTGTGACGGCCATGGACGTGGTGTACGCCCTGAAGAGGCAGGGGCGCACCCTGTACGGTTTCGGCGGTTAGGCTGCGTCGCAGCGGGCGCTGGCCTTCCCGCGGCCGTGCTTGTGGGTGGGAGAGACTAGAAAACGGCCCTTTTCAGGGCCACCACACTGTTCGGAAGTTGAAAAGTGCGAAAGAGTCTGTGTTGTTTGTTTGTTTCTTTCTTTCCGTTTGAGCGACGTGATGTGACTGGGAGGGGAGAAGGAAAGGAAACGTGTCATGTGGCTGGCTGTGTGTGGGAGCTGCTTCGTTTGTGTTTGTTATTGTGTGTCGTTGTATCGATCGCGACGGAGATGGCGGGCTGTGTGTTGTTGTGCGAGAGGCGGTGATTATTTGCTTGCGTGGTTTGGCTCTGTGTGTTTGCGGCGGCGTTGGGGTTTCCGAGGCAAGGCGTGTGGGCACAGGCGGCCGGATCAGCTGTTTCGTTCGTGTCGACGGCCGTTGCGCGCGGGAGTGGAGGGCGGTGTGTCGACACGCCTCCCTGTAACAATGGTCATTATTGCTGCCGTTGTCGTTTGGAAGGCGACTGCGACCGTGCAAAATGAATGAATGTGTGTGTGTGTGTTTGTTGGGCCACACGGGCTGTGTGGACGACAAGATGGCGGACGTGCGCCGGCGGCGGCTGTGCTGTGAAAGTGCAAAGTTAAAACAAAACAAGGTGCGGCGAGGACGACTGAAATTTTGCTTTGGACGTAGGTTTGTGTGGTGGCCCTGAAAAGGGCCGATTGTTGTGGGCCGGGCCGAGCCGAGCCGGCAAAGCGCGTTGCGTGCAGGGGAGCACGCGGCGCTGCGATTGCCTTGGCCTCCTTTAGGCCTTCTTCTCGGTCTTCTTTGGCAGCAGGACGGCCTGGATGTTGGGCAGGACACCACCCTGTGCGATGGTGACGCCCGACAGGAGCTTGTTGAGCTCCTCGTCGTTGCGGATGGCAAGCTGCAGGTGGCGCGGGATGATGCGCGTCTTCTTGTTGTCGCGGGCCGCGTTTCCGGCCAGCTCGAGCACCTCAGCCGCGAGGTACTCCATGACGGCGGCGAGGTAGACGGGCGCCCCGGCGCCGACGCGCTCTGCGTAGTTTCCCTTGCGCAGGAGGCGGTGGATTCTGCCGACCGGGAACTGGAGCCCAGCCCTGCTTGAGCGGGACTTTGACTTGCCCTTGACTTTGCCTCCCTTTCCGCGTCCGGACATGGCGATGGGCTAGCGACGGTGCACACGAAACGGAAACGAAAACGACCGGTGCGAGCGGCAGCGAGTCGAGCAGCGGAGTGCGTGCCGGCGCAGCCTGCTGCTTACATCTAATACTTTCCCCTCTTTGGGGAAGTGTGAGGGGGAGTTTGTAGCCTTTCGGCTTTTACTCCCCTGTGTACTTGTGTGTGTGATTATTTCTGTACTTTTTTGATGTCTGTGATTTGTGATGTTTGTTCTGTGTGGGTCTGGTACTTGCCTGAGGTTTGGCGAGATAATTGTAGCATTTTGGGTAGGAGTAGGATTTGGGAATGGGTATTGGGATTTTTCTCTTCGACTTAGTCGTCGAAGATCGTCATGGGGCGATTGTGTTTATCGCGGGACATGTCATACCGACCTAGGGAGTGGATGAGAGCATTTCCCGACCTGGAAGTACCTTCATAGAAGGCCCTTGCCAGGTCTTGAAAACGCTCTCTCAGTAGTGGGATTTCCGCAGCGGCATGCAAATCGTCGATAGGGAATCCAAGGGGTAAACGCAGTGCCCTCCTGAGGGCGCGGTTCTGCAGCCTCTGGAGTTTGTCCAGGTGCTGCTTCGCCGCGTATCCCCAGACAGGACACGCGTATTCCATGACTGGCCGGATCAGGGCCTGGTACACGTTCACTCCTACTGAGCAGGAAAGGGAGCTGGAGGAGTTGAGGATTGGGTACAGGATGGACATTCTGGCACAGACCTTCCTATGGACCTCGTCTATGTGGGGTTTCCACGTAAGACGAGAGTCCAAGGTTACGCCAAGGTACTTGGCGGTTCTGCGCCAGGGGAGTTGGGTTCCGTTTAGGTGAAGGTGGAGGGGGGGCCGTTGAGGAGGTTCGCGCCTTCCGAGCCTACGGGTGATCAGCATCGCCTGCGTCTTTTCAGAATTGATGGTGATTCGCCAGCGACGGGCCCAAGTTTCTGTGTCATCTAAAACCCTTTGTAGCCTACGGATGACCAGGTCCTTGTTCGCGTTTCTTGTGTAGAAGGCTGTATCGTCAGCGTACTGTGCAGTGTGCACCAGGGGGGCCGTTGGAGTGTCCGCAGTGTACAGACTGTACAAAACGGGCCCCAGGACCGATCCCTGTGGCACCCCAGCACGAATACGCCTTCTGGTGGAGGTGGACGTTTCTACTTTGACAGAGAAAGTTCTGTTCGAGAGATAGCTTTTAATCTGTTTAACTATACTCCCGGGGAACCCTTGGGTGTACAACTTGTAGAGTAGCCCTCTATGCCATACTGAGTCAAAGGCCTTGGCTACGTCAAGTAGCACTATCCCGCAGTAGCCTCTGTGGTTGAAGCCCTCTGTGGCTGCTTCAACCACTCTCATGATCTGTTGTGGGGCAGAGTGGTTCTGCCGGAATCCGAATTGGAAATCCGGCAGAATTTGCTCTCTGGTGATGTGTTCTTGTATGGGTCTTAGCAGGAGGCGCTCGTAGATCTTGCTGAGAGTTGGCAAGAGGCTAATCGGCCTGTAGTGCTGCGGGAACAGAGGGTCTTTCCCTGGTTTGTGTATTGCGACCACTTCCGCGTGTTTCCAGCAAGCTGGGAACTCGCGGGTACGAGTAATCTCGTTGAAGACGTTCGCGAGGTGTTCGATCGCCGTGGGTGGGAGGTTTTTGACCAACTGGTTGGTGACATTGTCATGTCCTGGCGCCTTTTTGGAGGGGAGGTACCTAATTACTTTTGCCACGTCTTCGGGGGCAAAAACTGTGGGTTCGTCTTCTGGGTCCTCCTCAGCATTGAGGAAGACAGCCAGTTGACGACGGACCACTCTTTCATGCTCATCATCCTGGGGTTCAGCCGCTTGGAACTGCTTCTCGAAAGTGTCGGCGAGGGCGTTGGCCTTTTCAGCATGGCTGTAGGCCATACCCCGCTCGCCATGCAGTGGCGGCATCCTAGCGCGTCCTTCTTGTGAATTGTTTGGTTGCTTGCCAAAGTGTGTGATCGTCTACTTTGAGGGCTGAGAGGCGGTTTTGCCATTGCTGGTTTCTGTGCTCATTGAGCGCTACCTTCAATTCTCTCTGTAGACGATTGAGCAGCCTCCTTGTGGCCTGGTTTCTGGTTATCTTCCACTCTTTTGCCACTCTGTTCTTATGTCGAATTTGAGCTAGCAAGTGTTCCGGGAGCTGTATTTGCGGCGGCGGGCCATCCCTTTGTGGAGGGGTGGCTTCTTCCGCTGCCTGCAAGATGGTGCCTGTTAGGTCTTGTAGCGCTTGTTCTACTGTTTCGGCAGTAGGTGGCGGGGCGCGAGCGATATCAGAGGCGACAGTTTCTCGGTATCGCTCCCAGTTTGTACGTTTGTAAGACGTCTGGTACCGTGGGAGTGCTACCCATTCTCCCACGTCGACCTCTAGGATCACTGGGTTGTGGTCGGAGGACATTCTGTTGATCGTCCTCGCGGTCACAAACCCCGTAATCCTCCTAGTGAGAGCTATGTCCAACACGTCGGGCCTGCTTCCATTTTTTGGAAAATGTGTGGGCTCGACTGGACCCCAGGTTTCGAAGTGGTGGTTGCGCGCTAGTTGTTGCAATCTGGCGCCTGCTCTGGAGGTTACTCTAGAATTCCAATCAGGATGTTTGGCATTGAAGTCGCCCCCTATTATGAGTTTGCCTTCAATTTGCCCTAGAGTAGCTATGTCTCCCTCATCTATCTGGTCTTGTGGGGGTCGGTAGATTGCAACGATTGTTAGGGGTCCAGTGGCAGTGGCTACTTCCACCGCCACTGCTTCGATTTTATTGGTAGCTGGTAAGAATACCTGGTGGTGGGGGATCCCTCTTTTTATGTATATGGCCACTCCTCCGCCTTGGGTTGGCCTGTCTTTGCGATAGGTAACATAGTTGGGGACTGTCGCTTTTATTCCCGGTTTTAAGTGGGTTTCCCCCATCATGCATATGTCGATGGAGAACTCCTTCATGAGTTCTCTGAACTCGACCTCTTGGTTAACAATGCCGTCTGCGTTAAAGACGCACATTGTCAGGCCATGGATGTTTGGTCGTCTATCCATGATGGGGTTTTGAAACTACTGAGGAAGTCGCAGAGGGGAGCGACTGCTGGACTGTTGCCTGGAGGGCAACGAGGATCTGTGTGTTCTGCTTCTGGGCTTCCCTGAATTCCTTCATCATTCCATGACGAGGTTCATGTCTGCACCATTACGCCTAACAACTGATCCATGGGGGGGGAGTGTGTGTGGGGTTCCCTAGAGCTTCCTCCGTCGTGGTGGACCTGGCCGTTGGTGCTGTGTATATCCCGGTGTTGTTCTGTTTGTTGTGTCTGGTGTTGTGGTGATTGGGCCACGCTTTCATGGTTCCTCAGGGGAGAAACCACTTCCGCATATGTCGCCCTTGGTGTGTCCGGCCTTGGTTTTACCCAGGCCTTGCCTGTGTGTGTTGTTGTATTTTGTTTTCTTGTGTGAGTGGTTGGGTTTGTGGTGTTCTGTTTGCGTGTGTGGGGGGCGGCCTTTGCGCCCTTTGCCTGCTGTGAGTGTCTTTTGTGGACCTCACAACCTTGGTAACCCGCTGTGTGGTTTTTGCCACACAGCGCGCACCTTATTTGTGGGTCCGTGTGCTGGAGTGTGCATGTCCTGGTGTCGTGGGCCTCAGCGCACTTCCTGCATCTCACTGGCATGTTGCAGTGCGCAGCGATGTGGTTCAGGCCCTGACACCTGAAGCACTGCACCGTCTTGTTTTTACGGCGCAGCGGCTCCGTGGTGACAGGGGACTGCCAGGACCATCGTGATCTCCCTCTTGTTTTGAGGTACGTCAGGGAGTGTTACCTGGTACAGAAGCGGCCACTTACTGTTTATGCTGCCCATTTGCTGTACTACCTTGACGACATACCCCCGGGCAGTCAAGTCTGTTTTGATTGCCTGGGGGGATACTCGTCTTGGTAGGTCTCTGATTACCTATGTTTCTGTTTCGTGTCTTTGTTGTTGGGAAGGTGTAGTGAGGTATGCTTCTTGTGCTGAACAGTGCTTTGACTGTGTTGTAGTGTTCGAGTGTGTGTACTGTGATTTTTATTTTGTCTCCTCCGGCGGGTTTTGCCTGGAAGCTGCCCTCCCCCGATTTCTGTCTTGAGCAACTCAAAGAGCTCCTCGTAGTTTTGAGGAAACTCTGCGACAATCGGGGGGAGGTGGTGGGCGACTTGATTTTGTGTATTGCGTTGTGTTTTCTGTTAACGCCGGCTCCTCAGCAATCACCTGGAATCTGTTTGGGGTGGGTTCACTCCCCGGGCTGGCGGAAGCCTCGGCTGGCGAAACGTTTTCCTCGCCAGCACGAAACCATCCGAATCCTGCCCAGTTACACGGTTCCCATCCAGTTCCGGTGTTTCCTGGTCCCCTCCCAGAACGACGACAGGTGCTGTCGGGGGCGCAGGCTCCTCGGAGGGGTGTGGACGTGGTTAGGGTGGGGGTGGTGGATTGCTTCTTCCCCTTGGAGTGCTTCTCCTTCCTATCCTTCTTAACACGCCGCTGCTTTGTTGTGGTGGACTTGTGTGGGGGGGATTTAAGGTATTTGGAACGGGTGGAGGACTGAGACGAGGGGGTGGGTTTGGGGAGGATTTTGGTCGGCAGACGGGGCATCTGCTTGCCATTCTTCATGGATGTGAGGAATTCGGGAAGTGTGCCGGTGGCGTGGGCAAGCAGGAGCGGAGATAGGACGAGGTTAGGAGGGGCAGGATTGCAAGTACTGACTATATATTTTGATGTTGGTGTGTTGTGTATGACTGCTGTGTTTCTTGCCATGTCCGGGCGGGAAGTGGGGCTGCTGCCAGGGGGGTGCCAGTTACAGCCTTCGTTGACACCGTTAGGTGGCCCGGCTGCATTGCTGGCCCTACTTTCCTAGTGGACGCGGAGGTCTGATCGGCGGCGGCGGAAACCTTCTCTGCGGTTCCGCGGCCGGCTGCCAGGTCCTGGCCCACGTTTTCCCTAACCTTGGGGGGGGCAGAGCATGGCTCTGCGGCAGCTGGGGCGCTCGAAACGGCCGGAGACGCGGCCCGCGGCAACAACAAGACGCGCCTTTTGTCGACAGCGAAGACCGCTTCGACCCCAAGGCATCACCTGCACCAGACATATCCGCAGCGGCGAAAAGCACGACAATGCTGCTCTAATTACTACCTGAGGTTGCTTTGCCCTCAGATGATGTTGAGCGCCAAACTGTGTTTTAACAAAAACTCAGTTGGCCACTCCTGCGTCCTTGGTATGCGTAAGTTTCAAAGCTTTACGCAACCCTCGAGACGTAACCCGCAAGCAGGTCCCTATGGCTCGGTGTAGTATCGTATGCGCTCCTGCAGCTCCGCACGCGATCACTGCACAGTACGACTGTCACCGAGCGACTGCCGGCGCAGCCGGGGTGGGGGTGCTTTATGGGCTCGGGTGCGGCGGCCGGTTGCGCGCGCGCCCCATTGGTCGGCGGCACGCAACAGGGCGAGCTGGTAAAGGTGCGGCGGCGGCTGGCGGCGGGTGCCACTGTGTGGGGAGACGCTGACTAGAGCGGAGCGCTTGCTACTGGTGTTGCTGCTGCCGTACGTTCGTTCGAGATGCCGCCCAAGACTAGCGGGAAGGCCGCCAAGAAGGCTGGCAAGGCGCAGAAGAACATTTCGAAGGGCGACAAGAAGAAGAAGCGCAAGAGGAAGGGAGAGCTATGCCATCTACATCTACAAGGTGCTGAAGCAGGTGCACCCTGACACGGGCATCTCGTCGAAGGCGATGAGCATCATGAACAGCTTCGTGAACGACATTTTCGAGCGCATTGCGGCCGAGGCTTCTCGCCTGGCGCACTACAACAAGCGCTCGACCATCACGTCCCGCGAGATCCCAGACCGCTGTGCGGCTGTTGCTGCCTGGCGAGCTGGCCAAGCACGCGTGAGCGAGGGCACGAAGGCGGTGACCAAGTACACGAGCTCCAAGTAAGGAGGTGGCTCTGGAGTGGAAGGAAGGATGGGAGAAGGCTCCTCCGTTGCGAGAGCGGCAAAACGGCCCTTTTCAGGGCCACCAACTTGCCTTTTGCGGGAAGGGCGGAATTGTTGTTGTTGTTGTTTGTGTGGAACGGCTGTGATGTATGTGTGCATTTTGATTGGTGGGTGGGGGGGGGGCGCGTCAAAGCGTGTTGCGGGGGGACGGCCACGAGGTTGGTCGCCGTGGCGCTGGAATGGTGGCACGCCTCGTTGGAGTGGTTTTGACCCATTGGTGGTGGTGTGTGTGTGTTACCTGTCTGCGAGGGGGGACAGTGCGATCGGCGACTTTTGTGTCACCGTAAACGACGGCGTTTGCGGGTTTGTTTTTTGCACATCATACATGGCGAGGGTGAAATGTGAAATGTTTTTGTTTGGTTTTTTTTTGCCGCCCACTATTCCCTTTGCTGTACGCCGAGTTTGACAATGGTGCGACGTAACTGCAGCGTGGAGGTGTGTGAGTGACGTTGAAATTGAACGTGCCATTAAGACGCATTGTTGTTGTATTGTACTGTACGTGTACGGCGACACGCACGATGATGTACCATTCGACTCTGATTTTTGATAGCCGTGTCTGACTGATTGCGTACGACGCACGCACACCGATGTCGTCATTCAAGATGCACGCGTGTCCAGTGCAGTACAGTAAGCGCGACGCTAGACGGCGGCGGCGGCGGCGGCGGCGGCGGCGGCGGCGGTCGTCGTTTGTTTGGCGAATGTCTGTACACGTGTTTGTCTGTGTCCATCCGGTATGTATGTGTTTGTTTGAAAGTGTTTTGTGTGTCGGTGACGTGGTCCGATCCGTCGCCCCCTGAGTAACTGTCGATCGGCGCGATAGACCGGCGTCACGCAACTGACCGAAGTCTTGGGCACAACCCGTCATACTGTTGTACACCGTCGCGCTGAGAACGGTGACGAAAGGTTGACTTTGATCGGTCGAATGTCTGGGCAGAACGTGAGGAATGAGGCAAGAGTGCAAGGAGGGGGGGCAAAAGAGAGAGGAAGGGAAAAAGGGGAGAAACGCATTCGTAGAGCAACGGAACGTTCCCGTGTCGGAGGCGTATTGGAGCCGCACTGAAATGCGTTTAACGGCGGCGCGGCTGCAAGTGTCTGCCGTGGTGAACGTTACCTTTGACGGCTGCATTGGGCTTTGCTTTTGCTTTTGCTTTTGCTTTCGCTTTCGCTTTCGCTTTCGCTTTCCCGGATGTACGTAACGTTTGTTGATATGGTTGTGAGGAAGAGTGTATGACAGTGCCGTGCCGTCCATGTTCGTGTGCCCTCCCATTGTGTGTATGCTATTGTCTGTGTACTTGAATGATGTATGTAGGTGTTAGTGGACATGTTTCACCAGTGGGGGGAAATGGATCGTCGATAGTTGGCGTCACTCTGTCACGGTCGAGATGACGCACCCTCCGTACAGAAAGGTGTCGAGAAAGTGTGTGTGTGTGTGTGTGCGTCCGTGAATTGGCAGTGTTTTGGAGGTGGGCGTGCCCTGCATGTGGCCCGGAAGGCTGTTCGTTTGGCGGTAGTGTTGTGTGGACAGGGGAGGGGGCATGCGTAACGCTGCTGGCATGGCATTTCGGGAGATGGGAGGGGGCAAACGAGGAGCGGCGGCCAAAGAAAGGCGGGACGGGGAGGGGCGCGGTGTGGGTGGCTTGCGCCTGTGCTCGGCGTTGTGGTTTGTGCAAAAGAGGAGGAGAAAAACAATGAGGTTGCCAGGGAGGGGAGCGGTGTTGTGTTGTGGTTGTCGTGGTGTAGCCGCAGACGCGGCTGTCAGTGAACGTGGCGAGACGGACGGATGCGCGGAGGGGCGGGGGCGGCGCATTTCGCCGGTGCCGTGCCGTGCCGTGCCGTGCCTGACAGCCGCGTGGTCGCTGTGTTGTTGGTGGCGTGGGGGCGAGGAGAGTACCGTACGGGTGTGCTTGTGCGCCGGAAATGGCACACTGCGCCTGCCCGTCTTGGAGGCTGATGGCTGTGGTGTGGAAATGGGGCGCGGTGATGTTGAAGCAGTTGAAGAACAGAAAAGAAACCAAGAAAACGGGAGGCGTGATGCGGCGGTGGTGGTGAGAGCGGGAAAAACAAAACAAACAAAAAAAAAAACAACAAAAAAAAGAAGGAAAAACGAACAAGAAACAAAAAGAAAACAAAAAGTCTATCAATATTAGAATGTAAATGGAAATGGAAATGGACCCAGGTATAACCTCCCTGCACAAATAGCAGAGAGTCCGATGATAATAGAAATGTGCCAGAATGTTAACGTCCCTACAAAACAAACCCAACGATAATATTAATGAAAGAATGAACCGTATGTAACATTGCAACAGACATAATGAAACCTGATAAATTGTATAAGGGCAGCAGCGTTGACCTTTGGCCCTGTATTCAGAATAAAAAGAGCCAAAGATCGTCACCCCAATGAAAAAGACACTGAAACACGTATGTAACATAGGCAGCGATGGCGAGACATTGTAGCATCTGTGACCAGAGAGTTTGCGCTGGACCGCGCGAGTGTTGCGAGCGGTTCTCAGTCAGTCAGTCAGTCAGTCGGTCGGTCGTTGCGAGTCTGTAGGTCTGTCTAGTTGAGGGCTGTACTCTGTCAGTAGTCGTCGCGTGCAGTACGCTAATAGTCGTCATGCAGAGCGGTCGGTCAGTAGTAGCAGCCGAGTGCGGTTGTGTGATGTAGGCGGTCGGCAACACTGGTCAAGATGGTGAATAAGGTATACTGTGAATTAATATAATCATTAGATAATGAACAATTTTATTTATTGTAATTATTCTCCAACAAGTTCCCCAATAATAATTTTTATTTCAAAAGCATTTTTCAAACATTTAATTTTTTATTGAACTGAAGAGTTCGTTGCACTTCACATTTCATTCCACTTCTTTGAAGAAAAATTTCACTAAAATCACAAAAAAAAAAGAGAATATTATTATTTGC